>NC_056735.1:1369198416-1369480916 GCF_019279795.1 Protopterus annectens | reverse complement strand
CTCATGTTTCCGTTCAGAACACATAAATCGTTTGCCTTTAACTTAAGAAAATATTTAATTTCAAATTCATTGCACTTTAAAACTGAGGATCACCCAGTGCACCAAAGTTATGGCAGTTGACAATGGGGGGAACTGGCTGGATTGGGCATACACTGTCATAAATTGCTTTGTGTGTATGTGTGCGTGTGTTGCAAATACATGTTACAAGAGGAATGGCTACAGTGAGAGTTGTATCTAACAGACCACACAATCTCAACTTCAAAAGAATAAGTATGCTCATTGGAGTAGATAATTCATTTTTTGCTCAAGGAACAAAGCTGCCAAACCAGCTTTACAGACAACAGCTCTACACCTCTAATTATTGGTGTTCACTCCCTCTGCATTGATACCATTTCCAGAGTTGCATGCATCAAATAAAACCCAAATGATCAAACTTCAATAAAGCAATTTGATAAGCAGTGGTTACTTATCTGAGCTCAAATGAAAATATGACTCTGAGGTAAATGATAAAGGTAGCCAACAAGCAGCTCTGGATAGCTATATAATGCCAGTAGAACTAATATCATCTGCTGATGACAAACTGATTTTTCTACTTTTTTCAACTTTTTTCTTTTTCTACTGTGTAACTGAGCTTTTGTTTCTTTTAGCCTCCACTCTCAACTCTTTTTCTCTCTCTTCCTCTCTTTTCCTTTCTTATTAATCCTTTCCATATGACATTAACACAATTTTATTTAAGTTAAGTTTAAACTGACTTTACTACTTCTTTACTTGCTGTATTATGATGCATGTTACATAAAGTGTATTATATTTATTATTTTCAATCTACCATTTATTATTCCGTATCTATTGTTTATAGATTTATAGGTACACTGGATATAAAAAGTATACACACATCTGTTAAAAATGCCAGGATTTGTGATATAAAAAAATGAGACCACAAATCATTTCAAAATGTTTCCCATCTTTAATGTGACCTATAACCTGTACAATTCAATTGAAAAACAAACAAATCTGTTAGGGGAAAAACATAAAAAATAAAAAATGTATAATAATCTGGTTGCATAAGTGTGCACATCCTTAAAACTAATACTTTGTTGAAGCACCTTTTGATTTAATTACAGCATTCAGTCATCTTGGGTAGGCATCTATCAGCATGGCACATCTTGACTTGGCAATATTTGCCCACTCTTCCTTGCAAAAGCGCTCCAAATAAAATAAATAAATAAAGTTATAAATAATCAAAATAAAATTTCTATTACCCATCCATAGATCCATGTTGAGCTTGAATATGGACAGGGATAAGCATTGTTTTATGTGGATGTACAGTCTGCTCCACAGCAGCAGAATCCTATGTGAGATATACTTATCCCTCCAAACCATTCTGCTGATGTCACAGAACAGGTTTAGATCCTTGGACCAGGTATTTCTAATGCCATTTGACTTGCTGATGTTCAGTAGGTTCATCAGTACTAGGTTAGGGGATGGATCACCTCAGTCTATAGGATACAGAGTATAGTGACAGGGCTTTGAGGTGGTCCATGTAGGACATATTGATTAAGCCTCATATCCTTTTAGTAAGGTATCTCTGTGGGCATTCCAGTTGTTGCATACGTATAGCCAGATACATGACAAAGAGGATATTATACTCAATGACTTGCCTAATGACGGCCGAGTAAAGGAAGACACTAACATCTCTAGATCTAACTGCAATCCCTTTGTTTATAAACTGCATAATATAGACAGACTTTTATAAAACAATGGATACATGCTGGTAGAAGGTTAGATCACTGTCAACACAAGTTCCCAACTCCCAGACTACTGGGTCAACTTTCAGGGGCTGTTCTTCATTTGCTTGGTACAAAACCTGCAGGAAGGATGAGGATGAACAGTGTTGTTAGGATAGGGGTGGCTAAATTATTTATTCCATTTAAGATGCATCAAGGGATATAGTCAGGACCCATCAATGCAGTATTTTTAGCTTTTGGCAGTGCTTTCAGGACTTGGTCTTGTCTCATAGCTGGGAGCGTGTCAGTTTCACATATGTCTTGTGTAATCAACAGAGGGGAGAAAGGGGGAAAGTTTGGACTGAATTTTATAGGTTAGTAGGTTATTTATGTCTTCAGCCTCAGTGTAGGTAACATAGTTCACAATCTGCACATTGCATTGCTGTTTTGTGCTTCTGAGATTTCAAACATAACTAAAAGATGCCGTGTGATTGTCTTTGGCTTGGGTAGCTAGAAATTTTTAAAGTTGCATTGGGTAGAAGGGTTATCTAGTTTTAATTCTACTTTGAAGGACATGACTTTATGGTCAGACCTAACAAGTAACAAAGGTATGCAAAGGATTGTGCAAGATGCCCCCATATAAGTAAAGACAAGCTCCAAGATGTTGTTCCCACACTGGTTATTCTAATTGTTCCTAGGCTTGTGTATTGACAAAGTTCAGGAATCTCTGTGATTGTGCACTAGTGATGTATAGGTTTCCCAGTCTATAGTTGGATAGTTTAGATAACCTAGGAAAATTATACTGGGTTTAATACTAAGTGATTCCAGTTACTGTAGATAGACATTGGGGCTTTCATGGGTCATAGATGGGAATTCTATATCTAGATAATATATGGTATGGGACTTTTCTGATGGTTATTTGGACATGAAGAAGCTCTAGTGAATCACGCTGCTTTACCAGCCTTGATGAGAGTCTCTTCTGGATGAAGATTAAGAAGCCTCCACCTTTTTTAACCTCCTGTGCAGTAGCTGGTCTAAACGTGTGGAAGGCATTTTAGCCTTGTACAGCTGGAGTGCTCTCTACCATTTTAATCCATATCTCAGTCATCAGTAGATGTCAATGTCCTCCAGGGTGAGGAGGGCTTGTAGGGAGTGGCATTTCTTGCTTGGGTTCCTAGCATTGCTCAGTAACACCTTTGTATTTTCCTTTGCTTGATTTGTTATGTTGGTATGTTTATCAAGTTGGCATTGCATAAAAAAGGCAATATGGTGATGAACAATGTCTTTGCCAACAATTAAAACCCTAGAGGGGACAGATCCGGGTCATCCCTGGCAAAGCAGCATGGTTTACTGATCATATCCTCCCAGGCTGACAAATATTAGATCCCCTATGAATAATACCAAAAACTTAGCAGATTATTGAAGTCAATTATGTTTTGCTCAAATTGTGGCATCATTCTTGGGGAAGGTAGAATGTTGTTCATTGCAAGGCTCATACCTGCCTTCGACATGTAGTTTAAGAGTTCTATCAAGTCTCTTTCTATCTAATCCAGGGAAGTACATCTCAAGTCACTGATACCCACATGTACTGTGACAAAGATAGAATGGTACTTTATGGGTTCATAGGTATATACTAGGCTAATGACCACCAGGATCTCTATAAGCCTAGCTGTGCAACCCAACTCAGTTGTGTGTCTCTGTATCATGGACGTACATTGGAAGGATGTATGTTAGAAATTTCTAAAGGTTATGTGGGTGTGGGTATGTTAGTTTGGGCATAGTTACTGTCTGTCTATGTATGTCAGAGACATACAGGCCAGACTTTGTTGAATTTCCAATTTTTCATCCATTGATCAAGGTTACTCTTAAATAGGGTTAGGGATGGATTCTTCTTCACATGGATGGGAAGCCTATTTCAAAGCACGGGAATCCTCTGAGACATATATCTGTTTCACCAATGTGTCCATTTTATGTCACAAGCATAATATAGTGTGGAAATGTAATTATGACTTAAGTAAAATTTAAATCCTTGGATCTAGTGGTTCTAATGCTGTTCATTCTGCAGCTGTGCAAAATGTACATCAGAGCTGGATCCAAGGCTGCCTTGTGTGCCAAGCACAGGCTTCCTCTCAATAACCTGTAGGAAACAGAGTACAGACACAAAGCTTTAAGGTGATCTGTACGGGACAATGTGTTTATACTCTGAATTCTCATGGTAAAGATCCTTTATGGGGTTCCAACTGTTGCATATCAGGTTAGGTACATTAGGAATGAACAAAATCCTCAGTGAGTGGCACTATAACTCCCTTGGACCTGGATGCCGTGCCCTTACTTATAAGTTTGGGTGACATAGAATGATTTCTTACTACCTTGGCCATATGTTGATCAAAGGCCAAATTACTGTCTACATATTTTCTCAGATCACTGACTACCACGTCAGCTCTTAGGGATGCCTTATTGATGGAATAAATAGCTTGGGTGGTTTTTTTTCCAAAAGGTACTATAATGCATTTCTTCGCATTGAGATTTAATCCATGTCTTTGGCACCAGTCATTTGTCTGTGTTAGATCTCTTGTAAGATGTTTGTGTCATGGGGAGACCTATGATAGCTCACAATTTACAGTCACTTGTTGTTCAAGTAGTTGAGTGCTTGTGTGATCTGATGGATCCTTGCATCAGACAAGCAACTAACAGCCATGCTTCCCTTGCTCAGCCTGGTAGGTGTTATATCTGTATGTCTTAGAATGTCACTTATTATGATGTTTGGTTGAATAGATGCCTGCCTTATGGGTGCAGCATCTGTGACTTTTGGACTCCTTATGCTATGTAAAGTGATAGGCTTAAGATGCTGAGTGTGCTTTGTGCCTGTGTGATGTTTTGGAAGCCCTTGAGATTTAGGTAAGGTAATCTTTAGAACCTCAGCACATCATGGATAATGTGTATTGTGATGGCCTTGGAAAACTGCGGTGTGTGGTGTACTGCTAACAATTTTGTGTCAGAGTTTACTGTGTGTGATTTTTGCATTCCGGAACATTATATATGCTGTTAGAATAGTAGATGGATTGTCAAACAATATGTCAAACAATATGAGAATTCTTACACTGCCTCAAGATACTCATGTCAATCAGGCTGGCTACAGAAGTTGTGGAGAATGCTTGTCTGTGGTTTTGAGAGAATGATTCAGGGGTGACTATAACTGCTTGGAGTTCAGTTTGTTTAGGATACTGTTTGGGTGGACTTATTACCAAGACATGGGGAAATGGTTAGTTATTTGTTCAAGGGTATACTGCGCTGAAAGTGTGTTTATTTGAGCTTGACACAGGTAATTTTAACCTCAGACCTGGATTTCTAAGGTCGCAGAGATTTTGCAGGTCTTTTATATGGAAAAAGTGCTTATGCAGATATGCAGCTTTTTTCTTCCTTTTTTGATGAAAATCTCATTTCTCACAGTTTGGGGCTTTCCACAATTCTCAGTCTTGAATAAAAGACCCTGGGTGAATGCAGGTTTGGGCTGGTTATTGCAGACTAGCTACAGAAGGATCCTATCATATAAAGTCAATAGCAGAGCTCTGTGATTTCAGAACTTTTAGTAAGTCACAGTTCCCTTAGTTCTGTGACTGAGATACAGGTCACTGACCCCAGATAGCTTAAAACTTCTAAAACTTAAGCTTTGCAGCAATAGGGAGAGGAGTGGGGGCAAAGACAGAGATTGTAAATTATCAGACATAAGATTAGGGAAAAACAGTAGTAATGTAACAAACAGAAAGGCACTGGAATGCAACTTTAAGTAGGCTAATGATAAGTATAATATGACTCTAGCAGCAAAACTAAAATGTAAACAGCTATAGAAGCACAGACAACGCCTGCAGCAAAAAATACAATATTGTCACTAATGCAGTCCAACTACAGTACTAGAGTAAGCAGAAATTTACCAGCAACACTGCTTATGGAAAAGTATAGTAATAAATTATTAAATGAGGCTCAGATCCTGCAGTAGTTCACAAGTCTTCCACAGCTGTGAATGAAACTAGAAGACTAAGTTCCCAAACTGAGTTCAAAGTACAAACAGCTAACTTTTACAACTAATTCTACTTATACACTTAGGAGGGCAGTATAATTTATAAGTAAATTATGCTCAGATCTTGCAGTAGTTCACAATTCTCCCAAAAGTGCATATGAAGCTACAAGACTAAGGTCCAAGAACAAGTTAAAATACAGACTGATAACTTTTGTAGCTAGCAATTACATTGTTTGTAATTTATACCAATTGTATTATTTTATTAAATTGTTACTATTTTTGGAGCCTCTGCTGAAAATGAGTTATTTTCTGACTAGTTGGACCTTCTCCATAAACAAATAGAAATAAATAAATAAATCTGAGCTAAGCAGTCAGTCAGGCTGTTGTATACACAATGCTATTGTGATGCCCCTGCACTGGCCCAGTAATTAAGGAGCCTCAAATCCTCATCACTAGCACCAGTGAGGGACATACACATTGGGAGGCTGACAAGTACACACAGAGTAAAGTGCAATTTCCCTTAAGAGCACACAGAGATCACAGTCAGTCTGGGGCTGGTCTCTCCCTCTTTCTCCAGATCCCCAGTAGGACTCCCCACTGGCACAGCTATAGGGTTAAGATGTCAGCGGAGTGGCCAAGCTAAGACCTCTAGCACCCGTTCTGTCCAACCAATGCTTTGTGTCCCTGCCCAAGTAGCTGACACACACACACACACACACACACACACACACACACACACACACACACACACACACACTTACACACTGAGATTTAATTGATATACAAACACACACATACCTGGGAAAGGCTGGCACAGGTTTGCTAGCTATGCCCCTTCTGCCCAGACTATAAGGTAGTACCAGCTGCCACAAGCCACCCTTACTTACCAGCTACTATAAGGCCCTTACCAAAGGGTGCCTAAATCCTACTGTGTAATGTTATTATTATCCAAATGGTAAGTGTGACCAAGACTTTCAAGGCTATTTAGGAGTGGCCTGTACAGTGTCACCAAATACATATGCAAGTACTCTAAGAGGTTAAATATCTCTAAACAAACCAGCCACAATTAAAAAGTTTAAATACATTTAATAATAAATAATAAAAGAAAGTACAGCTGTGTACAATTACCATAAATGCAAATGTTTGAGTGTATTCACTGTTGCAGTCATTACATTTGGGTTATCTGCCTGCAGGTAGTCCTCAGCCAGCCTGAATATTGAAGTCTTGGATTCCTGCGTCGGATGCTGTCTCTTCTTCCATGACATCAGGTTGTCAGGGGTATAAAACATGCAGCAGATGCCATTACATCAGTTTTTCTTGCCCTAGATGTCAGGTGCCCCCACAATGCGAAGCAATTATATGTTAGGTTACACCTCCAACAAAAAGCAAATACACCAGAAAGCTTAAATACACCAAACAAGAAGGAAGGTAGAGCCAAGAGAAGTCAGGGTGCTGGAGGGAGGGTAACCAGGACTGCAACAGTGAATACACTCAAACATCTACATTTATGGTAAGTGTACACAACTGTACTATGTTCTTCGTGTTTCACTGTTGCAGTCAATACATTTGGGTTGATTCCCAAATCTAGAGAGTATTTGGACCAGCTATTAATTCTGGAGCACATTTCTCCCCGGGCTCCGCTGAAAAAGGATCTGTAGTGGAACCTAGTTGGACTTTCGGTCCAACAATGTTAAATAAAATAAATTAAGCCCTGCAAGACTCCAGTGGCAAAAACAGCTCTGGATTTAGAAAAAACAGGCATGTGGTAATGCTTGGTGAAGATATGTACAGAGCTCCAGGTAGCAGCTTTTAGGAAGTCCCTGGTAGGGACACCTCTGAGAAAGGCTGTAGAGGTAGATGCATCCCTGGTGGAAAGTGATCTTATCCCCTGTGGGGTAGGTTTTCCATGGTGCTTATATCAGAAATGAATGCAATGGGCTATCCACTTAGAAATGGTTTGCTTTGAAACAGCCTTCCCCTCTGCCCCTGCAGCAAAGCCAACTAGCAGCTGTTCAGATTTTCTGAGAGGCTTAGTCCTGTCCAAATAAAATCTAAGTTGTCTGTGCACATCCAAAGAGTGCAGTATTCATTCTCCTTTGTTTTGTGGATTCAGGAAAAAAGTAGGCAAATGAATGGACTGATTAAGGGCCACACCAGACACCACCTTGGGCATAAAGGAAGGATTGGTCCTGAGGGACACCCTGTCTGCATGGAAGATGATGAAGGGCTCCACTGCCATGAGGGCCTGTAATTCAGACACTCTTCTTACTGAAGTGATGGCTAGAAGGAAGGCTGTTTTCCAAGAAAGGAATTTCAAATTTGCAGTTGCAGCTGGCTCAAAAGGAGGGAGAGTGAGCTTTTCCAATACAAAGTTAAGGTCCCAGGCTAGAGTAGGGGCTCTCCTGGGGGGGTCTTAAATTTTTGGCCCCTCTGAAGAATTGCTTTAGCAGGGGGTGAGAGAAGAGGGGTGGTTCAGTATTATAATGTGCTGAAATGGCAGAGGCATGAATTTTAATTGACGAGAAGGAAAGGCCTTTGTGGAGCATTTATGTTAAGTACTGAGGAATATGTGGTAAGCTGGGCACCGTTGTGCCCATCCCCTGAGTAATGGCTCCAGGAACAGTATCTTTTCCACTTTTCAGCATAGGATTTTCTAGTACTAGGCCTCTTTGCCTCCAGTTTACTGACGGATGTTATTAGAGAGCTCAAGGAATTAGCCAGGCTGCAAGTATCAGGGTTTGAAGCTGAGGGTGCAGAATCTGGCCCTCCTGCTAGGACAGCAGGGAAGGGGTCTTTGGCAGGTGCCATGGTTCCAGCAGTGTCCTACTGCACAAGAGGGGGTACCAGTGCTGGCATGGCCAGTCTGGTGCAATCAGTATTGTCCTTGGTTTGTCCTGTTTGATCTTTAGCAGAACCTTCAAGAGGAGAGGCACAGGGGGAAAGGCATAAACTGAGAGGCTTTCCCAGGTAAAGAACAGGGCATCCACTTTCCAAGCTTGACTGTGGGAAGTCCTGGTGCAGAATTTGTCCAATTGGTAGTTCTAACGGGAGGCAAACAGGTCTATCTCTGAATTCCCACATTTGTTTCTCAAGAAGTGAATATTTTTGGTTCCAGTTTCCACTCATGTGGGTCCACGAGATTTCTGCTTAGGTCGTCTGCCAGTGAATTTAGCTTGCCTGGCAGAGATTGAGCTTGTAGGTGCACTTGGTAGCTCAAGGCTGTGTTCCACAGTGCCATGGCAAGTCTGCAGAGAGGATACGGGTGGGTTCTCCCCTGCTTGTTTATGTACCACATAACTGTGGTGTTGTCTGACTGCGGTGGTGGTGCTGCGGTAGCGTTGTCGCCTGACAGTAAGACTTTGTCCTGTTCGATTCTCAGCTAGAGCATCTTCTGTGTGGAGACATGCATGAATGGGCTTACCTTCGTTGAAGGCTGTGCATCAGGGCCGGCAACTCGGCACGTAAAAATCTACTGCCAATCATTAGCGGACAGGAGTTCCGCTGTGGCAACCCCTAACCGGGAAAAGCCGAAAGACACAACAACAACAACTGTGGTGTTGTCTGTCTTTACCAATAATTGCCCTGGAAGAATGTGGTCCTTGAAGGCTGTCAGGGAATTCTGTACAGCTAACATTTCTTTTTGGTTGATATGCAGGTGCATCTGTCTCGGGTTCCATTTGCCCTGAATGTACTGCCCTGCCAAGTGAGCCCCCCATGCATAGTCTGATGCATCTGTTGTTAGGGTTTGGGCGGCAGGGGGTAGAGTGAATGGGAGCCCCTTGTTGTGGTAGAAGACCTCTGCCCACCAAAAGAACTCGGGAATGATAGGAATCATTGATTTCAGGTCCTGAGAATGTTGACACCATGGGCTTTTTAGATACCATTGTAGTTTCCTCATATGCAGTCTTGCATATTGAATTAGTAGAATGCAAGAGGCCATGAACCCAGGGCTTGCAAGATTTTCCTTGCAGATAGCTGGGTTTTTGTGGCCAGTAGTTTGAAGTAGGTTGTCAAATAAACTTATTTCTCTGCAGTGAGGAGAGCCATCTGGGAAGTTGTATTCAAGCTTGCTCCCAGGAATACAATTTGTTGGCAGGGTACTAGGTGAGATTTCTTTTCGTTTATGGTGTACTCCCAGTGAGTTTAGAAATTTCTTTACGAATGTCAGATGTTTTAATAGCAATTCCTGGCTTTCTGCCTGAATCAGACAATCATCCAAGTATGGGTATATTTTGAAAATTACTCTGCCTGCAAAATACAATGGCTGGAGCTAGACACTTTGTGAATACCCTGGGCGCAGTAGATAAGCCAAAGGGAAGTGCAGAGAACTGATAGTGCATGGAGCCTGCCCTGAAGTGTAGGTATTTCCTACAAGATTCCCTTATTGGAATGTGCAGGTTAGCTTCGTTTAAGTCCAAGGTTGCCAACCAGGCATCTTTGCCTAGCATAGGAAGCAGCTGTTGAAGTGTTAGCATCCTGAATTTTGGGATTACCAAAAAAGTGTTTAGAATAGAGAGGTCCAGGATAGGATGCCAGGAGCTGTCTTTTCTGGGTACCAGGAAAAGTCTTGAATAAAAACCTTGTTCCTTTTCTTCTGCTGGGACAGGTTGAATCGCCCTGATACTTAGAAGAGAGAGAAAACTTGCTGTTGAGCCTCTGCACACTGATTTGGGCATAGGTCTGGCCAACTGTTTGGGGTTGGTAGAGTGTGGAAGTGGAATCTGTATCCTTGGGAAACTATATTCAAAACCCATTTGTCCTGGGTAATGAGTTCCCAGTTTTTTGCATGTAGGGCAAGCTTTCCTCTTAAGGGAGTAGGCAGCTGAGCAGGGCTTGGAAGGGTTAAGGTTAAGTCATTGTGCCATTTTCCCATAGGGGTATCTTAGTACCCCCTGCTTTGGAAGTGGGAGCTCCCCACAGCTTAGGCTTGTGCATAGTTTGAGACTGTCACCTAGGTGGTCTGCTGTTCCTGGGTTTGGACTGAGAAGGCCTGGAGGAGGCTGGAAAGGAACAGTTCTTTGAAGGCCAATGCCTACTAAATCTGGGTGACTGTACCTGCAGGAAATCTTTAACAGTTTGCATAGATTTAGCTTTTTCCTCCATCTTTTTGAGGACTTCTTCTGCTTTGTTGCCAAACAGGTGGTCTTGGTTTAAGGGAGCATCCAGCAATTTACCTTTAACATGATCTGGCAAGTTTTGCTCCTTAAGCCAAGCATGCCTTCTAAGTACAGACCCAGTGACAGCAGCCCTGCAAGATGATTCTAAAGTATCAAAACCACATTGCAAAGTATATTTGCCAACTTGTTCAGCAGAATGCATTAAATCCTGCAAATCTTTGTGTTCAGAACAGTCAGGAATCAACATCATTTTCAGTTTAAGCAGTCCCATAATATGTTGCTGGTACTTTAACATATGAAACTGGCAATTTAAAGCCCTAATGGTCAAAGTAGCAGAAGTGTAAACCTTCTTACCCCATCTGTCCAAGGCTCTAGAATCTCTATCAGAAGTGGTAGGATTTTTGGCAGCTGTAGCCTTAATGCCCTTTGGACCTTGGGAAATGGTCTCTGGATCCGCAGTAGGATTCTTGAAAAGAAACTTGTGAGAGTCAGATACCCTGTAATACCTGTCAGGTTTCCTGGGAGCTGAAGATAAGGTGTCTAGGGACAGGCTAGATTCCAAGAAAGCATCATCTACAATGTCCAGAACAGGGGGGGATAGCTAAAGGCCTGTGTTGAGGAAGGAGTAAGAATTCCCTAAGCCTCTTTTTGGAATCAGAGTAATCCTGGCTTTCCCAGCAGAAATGCTCCCTAAGAGAGTGTGAAAGCTTTCACCAAAAGAAAAATCTTCTGGAGGGTAAGCAGATGGAATGGAATCCTCTGCATCAGAATCCTCATAGGTAGATAAGGGCAAATCCTGGTAATCAGAAGAAACAGAAATATCAGAATCCTGATCAGAAGAATCAGAAGGAAAAGCAGTACTAGGTCTCAGAGGGGGAAGGCTGGCTTCCCCTAATTAAAGTAATAAGGTCTTCAGCCATTCTAAGTATTTGTTTTTTAGGCATATGGGCCTGACCATACGGTTTGGACGTCGGTTTTCTAGGTGTGGGTCGAGTTTTAGGCCTCGATGAAGAAGATGGCATCGGTTTAAAATGCAAGTCCGTAGGCCTGAATACACCCTCAGAAGCCAGTGCCTGCACAGGGGCTCCAGACCCATCCAAGGTAGAGACATCAGCAGATTCCAAAGTCGAAGAAGCATCCCACAGCATACTGGACTCCGAATGGGTCTCAGTAGAGGCCTGCGAATCTGAAGTAGTGGGTATCAGGGGCTGCAAAAGCACCTCACTGAGTACCGGTGGAATGGTGGTTAGCTTAACGGAAGCGTTGTCGGCAGTTTTGGACCTATGCAGACTGTCTCTGTCTTTATCGGTAGTCGGATGGCTTACTGAAGCCATTTCTGGATAGTTATACCAAGTACCAAAATAATTTGCTGCAAAAATAGACCAACGACGAATAGTTTGGGGGCTGAATAAGGCACAAAACTGACAGCGAGGGACATCGTGCTCTGGACCTAAGCAAGGAATGCAGTACAAATGAAAATCTTTATGAGGTATTTGCTTTCCACAGGTAATACAATTGTTAACTTTTACTGACATTGGTTAAGAGCAAGAAAAAGGATCCCCAATGGGGTACTTATGAAGACTTCGGTTCTGAAACTCGAAAATGAAAATTTCAGGAGTCGGCTGACCGGCACTTGCGAACTGCTTCTGCTTCGGGCACTGCGCGGCAAGAAAGACTGATGTAAAGGCGTCGGCTGTATGTTTTATACCCCTGACGACCTGACGTCATGGAATAAGAGACAGCATCTGATGCAGGAATCCAAGACTTTGATATTCAGACCGGCTGAGGGCTACCTGCAGGCAGATAACCCAAATGTAATGACTGCAACAGTGAAACATGAAGAACATCAAGACAATACTCAAACAACACAGTAACTACAAAGTTCAGAATCACAGGAAATATTTTAAAACAACATTGCAGGACATTCTCAAATAAATACAGAAAATATCTAAACTAATCTTTACTATAGTCTTAATTATCTCTAAAAGAAACTATGCCCTAAATAACTTACTTATAGAGCAAGGCAAATGTAGCGCTGATGTTGAGTGAATGTTTCAGGATCTAAGACAAGATACAAAATGCCAGTCTTTCTCTCTCTGAGAGTTCTTAAATCAATATCACATTTTACTGCTGGGTTAGCCTGGATTACATCACTCTTTGTCACCTGCCTTCAGTTCCCAGGCTAACAGGCTAACAGAAACTTAACAAAAAACATTTCTCTGTGAAAAAAATATCTGTCAGATGTTTGCCTAGAACTGGAAGTCGTAAAACAATTAACCACTTTTATACAAACCTAGTAATTATTTCTGTTTCAAGACAACAGGAAAACCTCTAGCCCTAGACATTGTATCTTCTTGCTGCACTGAAACTGAGATAACAGAATCGTAAGACAATTTTCACTTATTTTCTTGGGGGCTTGCAAGTTAACTCAGTATGTTCCAGCTTCTGCTATTAACACATACATTTGTGCAGGTATATAGTTTATATACATTTCTGTTTTTTTCCAGTAGGGTATACTGTGATAACATTCTTGAAGCTCAGTACATAGCATACAGTTCAACACACACTTCTGCACCAGTAGCTTAATATACACATAACATATAGGTCTCTTACATTTGTAAGACAAGCGCATGAATCATATTAATATTCACAAATGACACAGAATTATTTACAAAATTCTAGTTAGCTGGGCTGGCAGCATCACAGCTATACACTATATAGCATAAATTATGTACACATTATATACACTGTTATATTCTAAATGCTTTATCCCACTCATGGATCCCCTCAAATTATCTATAGTATAGCCCCATTTATTCTTATTGGGGTAATTGACCATGAGATGGGTAAGGTCAATCTAGAACCAAATGGGATAGGTTTTTGTGAGCACAAAGGGATATTGTCTAGGCTTAAAATGGCCCACAACGGCATCTAGCCTAGTATTTGCTTATGAACCTACAAACCTATACATACCATTTCCATAGCTCAACTATGGCAATTTTAGAAATGCTGGGCCATGCTATAACCTCAACATACATAAAAACTTTGCACTAGTAGCATAACTGTTGATCATAAATGATCTCAGTGGTTGACAATTTGTTTAAGAACTGACCAGCCACAATACCAAAGTTTAAATGCTTTATTTATTTGAATTTGTTTACCAGGGTAGAACACTGATCAAATCTGATCAATTTGATTCTCGATTCTCAGTCCATGGTTACAACTCACCAGACATAAAAAATAGACAATAGTACAATAACACACAAGTGGCAACAAGTGGCAACAGAACAGTACAATGGTTGAGTAATGCTCTGGATACATAATAAATCCAAGGTATTAATTTACAATATGTACAAAATGTTCAAAACATTTGAGAAATTAGAAAGATGTTAAAAGGAATGGTTGAGTTAGAGTGGAGAAGAGCTAAAGTAGACTTAAGTGATGTGACTTGACGGGTAAAAGGTACATTCTGCTTGATTAACTAAATGTGATTTTAGTAGAGAACAGAAATTGGAATAAGAGGATGAATCTTTAATTTCAGGTGGGAGATCCTCCCACAGTTTGAGCCTTTAAGAATGCATGATAAGAGATATGTAGCTTGAAGTGGGGGATTTGTATTTTACGGCCTGAATGGATAGTTTGTTCGGTTGTATGTGGGGGCATGGCTTGTTAGTTTTGAGATTAGAGGAAGGAGAGTATTTCAAGGGAAGTTAAAACAGTTGTGATCCTAGATGCAGTTCTGATCTTTGGTTAACTGGGAGACAGTTTGACTTTTTAGTGTTATACAGTGGTGTACATTTCTTGAGGAGTATGTAATACATCTACATATTTTGTTTTCTAGTGGTGAATAGTGGTGGAATTTTTAAAAGGGGCTACTGATATAAGTGGAGGCTGAAATCGAGTTGTGGGATTAAGATTCGTTCAATAATGCAGATCTGATAGAGTGTGAGAGTAAAGGGGATATTTTTGTGTTGAGAAAAGTAAAGGACTAATGTTTTATATGTATTATCAAGATAAAGGAGGACGTTGAGTGAGGGGGTCTAACTAGAGACCATGTTCCTTGAAAGAAGGGACTTGCTCTAAGGGATGGCTTTTATGATCATAGATTGTTAAAGCTTTTTTGGATCTGCTGAGTTTTTGTTTTGTACCAAAAAGCATAGATTTAATTTTGGATGTATTTGGTATGAGTTTTTTAGTAGTAATCCTCTCACATAGGCAACTCATTTTGCTTTAAGGTAGTTAGGGAGTGGCTGGAGTGGTACTGTGATCTACTTATAGGGGAGAGGAAGGTAGGGAAGATCAAGTGGAAGTTTACTGATGTATATGGAGAACAGAAGGGAGCAAGAATAGATCCTTGAGGAACAACTCTTTGAGTAGTGGACATGAGAAAGAGGTACAGGAGTTCAAATTCACTGATAAATGGTGGTTATTCAGATAACTTTGGAGCCAAGGGACGGAATCAAGTTTAACTCCTAGTTTTGAAAGCTGGAAACTGTTTTGTGTAAAATTAATAGAGTATTAGGAGTAATTTAATTGTAATATTAAAAACATTTAAATTTTATTTATTCATTTATGCATAAAGGAATGATTAGTTCTGAGTGTAACCTTGTCATTATGTTAAACAATACATGGAAATTTAGACAACAGGGCATGCAGATTTGAAATCTGTTTATCCAACATAATAGTCACTACAAAATAGTTTTTCTGTGATGAAAGCTTGAGTTTAGCTGTATGAACAGGTTTAAACAGAGGTAAACTGAGTTTTTTCAGTATGAAATTTAAGACTCTCAGAACTGTTGGATGATGAAAGGAGGTCTACATTGGAAAACTCCTTTTCGTAAAGCTTTACATAGCTTGTAAGAAGCTAAACAGAATGACACAAAAACCCTGATGAAAGAAGGAAATAGCAGCTAAACAGACTTTGATGGAGGAATAACTGGATCTTGAATGGGAAAGATCCAATAGAATTATTAAACTGTAGGGATCAGAGCTGAAAAGGGATCGACTCCTTGGCTGTGCAAAATGAGAATTTCAGCCATGTGTGTTGGTATATCTTCCTGGTGGAAGACCTTTGAGAAGGTGTAAGGAGCTGTATCATCTGGAAAGGAAGTATAGTTATGAAATGTGGTAAAGCCAAGAGGCTCGTCATAGGGATTATAAGTCTAGATTAGTTTTGCCAGAGGGTTGTGACAGCAGCTGTGGGTACCAAGGCAGAAAGAAAAGTTTCCTTATTAGCTGAGGACAAACAAGGGGAAACCAGACCTAGCAGGTCCAGAATGGAGCTATGCGAATCATCTTGGCTTTCTGCAGAAATCTTGGTAGGCTAGGAGTGGAACTCGGGCAAAGGCAAAGAGGAGGCTGAAAGGCCAATCATGGACCAATATATCTCCTGCAGAGTACCCCAGATTAGCAGTGATGGAAAAGAAGCTGCTGCATTTTGAACTGAAGGATGAAATGAAGAGATCACAGTAAGGCTTTCCCCCATATATGTAAAATCTTTAGGGCTGTCAATTTCTGGAGAGACCATTTGTGTGGAATCAGCATTCATCTGCTCAACTGATCTATAGGAACATTGGGTATCCCTGGGTTGTACTTTGCTATCAGAAATTGATGGGAAGATATAGTGCACTCCAACTCTCATGGCTTTTTGGCAGAGAAGGAAGGATGGTTTTCTGCCTTGCTTGTTGATGTACAATACCAGTGCCATACTGTCCAAGTGGAAAGATACTGCACCCTGGGAAGGGAGTCTTGAAGTGCTCTCAGCACATGGAAAACCATTGTCTCCAATATATTTATGTGTAACTGGGCCTCAGACAAACAGAAATGGCCAGAAGACGAATCTTATAGATGAGTAAGACAGACATAATTTGAACATTTCACACAGATACCTCAGAACTAGTGGGACTTCCGCAATTGATGGGTCCTGGTTCTTCCCATGGCACGAAGTAGAAAATCTCTTCCATTTGACTAAATAGGGTTTTCTAGTGGCAAGCTTTCTAGCCTCCTGTAATACCTGTTGTACATTCTCGGAGAGAGAGAAAAAGTGCCCAAGTGGGATCAGAATGCTATTATCCAAGCAGTCAGATAAATATTCTGCAAGTTAAGGTGGATTAATGGTCAAATGCCTTGTGTAAATGGATTCATTTTGTGAGAATATTTGTAGTAATTGCCCTTGGCCATTTTCATGAGAAAGGAGAAAAAGAGGTTATGTACTCACCATAATGTTCCATGTTGGTAGTCCATCTCACCCTTCATTTTTACATCCTCGGCTCCGACTCGGCTGATTAACAAGCTGGAAGACTTCTGGTTGGCTCGTGGCTAAGCAGGTATCCCATGGTGCACCAGTACAACCCCCAGATCTTGTTTGCTGATCACTAGAATAACAACCATTAAAAACAACCAATACTAAAGGGTCTCCAACCAAATTATTACTTCCAGATCTTCCAGGATGGGGGCAGGAGGGCGGGTTGGTAAAAATGAAGAGTGAGATGACTACCAACATGGAATGCTATGGTGAGTACATAACTTCTTTATGCTAGGTAGTCTGACCTCACCTTCATTTTTACATATGGGACAGCGTCCCTAGCGCCTTATTCTTGGGTGGGTCATTGGAAAATACTCGAGCACCATGGAACCAAAGGATGCTCTACCCCTGGATGCCAAATTCAATTTGTAATGAGTAATAAAAGTGTGAGGGGTAGCCCACATAGCTGCTGCACAAATATTATCAAGTGGTACCCTTGCTTGAAAGGCTGCAGTGCAGAGGTAGACCGCGACCTAGTAGAATGAGCCTTGATCCTGCAGGGTAAAGGTTTGCCCTCCGAGCTATAGATAAAGGCTATACAACTGGAAATCCAATTAGATAGTGTCACTTTAGAAACTGGTAAGCCCAATCTAGAGTCAGAAAAGGAAATGAATTGATCTGATTTCCCGAAAACCTTAGTCCGCTGTAGATAAAAACATAGTTGTCTATGAATGTGTAGCTGATGAAAACGGTACTCAGCTGCATTACAGTGGTTAGGGAAGAAAACTGGGAGTTCTATTGATTAGTTTAAGGTAGCATTAGAACAAACTTTGGGGACAAAGGAGGGATTAGTACACAATGACACCCTGTCTTTGTGAAAAATCAAATACGGTGGCGTAATAGACAAGGCCTGTAGCTCCAATACCCATCTAGCTGATGTGATAGCTACCAAAAACAAGATCTTCCAAGACAAAAATTTTAGTGAAGATGAGTGGGAAGGTTCAAAGGGGGAAGATGTCAATTTGGACAACACAAAATTTAAATCCCAAGAAGCCACTGGTTCTTGCACAGGTGGTCTCAACAGAGTGGCCCCTTTCAAAAAGGTCTTGCATAGCTTATGAGACATTAAATTGGTATCTGGAAAACCTAACTGAAAATGAGAAACTGCCACCAATTGGACTCTGATAGTGGCAGAGGCAGATCCTTTCTGAAAAAGCTCAGAAAGAAAATCCAGAATCACAGGGATAGAAGCAGTGTATGGATCTACATTCATTCTCTGTGCCCAAATACAAAATCTTTTCCATTTACTGCCATACAGCCTCCTAGTTGAAGGTTTATGGGAGGACATAAGAATATGTAACACTGAGGATGATACATCATGAAGTCCAACTAGGGATGGAACTGGAGTAGCCACTCTGTGAATTTGAGGGTGTGGATTGAGGGGTGTAGCGAACCCGACATGTGAGTCAATAGATCTGGAGCTGGGTCCAGAATCCAAGGATCGTCCAGGAGAAGGGGCTAGAGGAAGGGGAACCAGACCTGATGAGGCCAGTAAGGAGCAATGAGGATCAACTTGCTTCCCAGCAGACTGGCTTTCTGAATCACTTTGGAAATGAGAGGGATTGGAGGAAAGGCATGCAGAAGTCCCATGGGCCAATCGTGAACCACAGCGTCTCTGGGAGTCTCCTCCGGAGGGAGAATGAGGGAAAAATAGCAGCTGCATTTGGCATTGACTGGGCTGGCAAAAAGGTCGCAGCAAGGCTGTCCCCATTTCCAGAAAATCTGATCCACTGTTTCCCGTTTCAGAGACCACTCATGAGGCATTAGGATTGCCCGGCTGAGCTTGTCGGCTATCACGCTGGTCATCCCTGGAATGTGCGTTGCAGCCAGAAAGCACTGGGAAGAAATTGCCCATTCCCAAACTCGCATCACCTCTCGACAGAGTGGGTAAGATCTGGTACTGCCCTGTTTGTTGATATACCAAACCACCGACATGTTGTCTGACTGTATCGCAATTGTCCCTAGAGGAAGGAGGTCTTGAAGTGCTTGCAGCGCCAGAAGCACAGCCCTCATCTCCAGAACACTGATATGCAGATGAGCCTCATGTTCTTGCCATGTGCCTTGGACAGTCCTGCCGAGATAATGCCCCCCACTCGATTTGGGAGGCATCCGTGGTAACAGTGGCAACGGGTTGGGCCGGAACAAAGGGGGCACCCGTGATCAGTTGATTGGGAGCTATCCACCAAAGAAGGTCCTTCTTGCATGATTCCGTCAGCAGGATAGGATGACTCAGCAGGAGATATTGGAAGGATCATTGGGAAGACAGAAGCCACTGGATAATTCTCATGTGCAACCTGGCTAATGGTACTAATAGAATTGTGGAAGCCATAGTCCTGAGGAGCTGAAGAACCCACTTCGCTTTGACTTTTCGCAAGGGAAGAAAACGTTGAATTTGGGAGATTAAGTTCTGTGCCCTTTCGGCGGGGAGACGAGCTGTCATGTTCACTGTATCTACCTCTGCGCCTGTAAAAATCACAGATTGAGAGGGCAATAATGCAGATTTTTTCTAATTTATGGAGATCCCTAACTGTGCACAAAGTTGAATCATGGCATCCCTGTTTTGGAGGAGTAGATGCCTGATGAGGGCGGTCAGGATTCAGTCGTCCAAATACGGAAACAACTGGAATCCCTGACGTCTCAGGTGAGCTGTCACTACTGCCATGCATTTGGTGAACACCCTGGAGGCTGTGGTGAGACCAAAGGGCAAAACGCGAAACTGATAGTGACTGGCTTCCAGCCGGAAGCGTAGATGGCTTCTGGATGCCTTGTCCATTTTTATGTGGTAGTAGGCATCCTGAAGATCCAGCCAGCACATCCAAAAGTCTTTCCCTAACAACGGGAGTATAGACTGCAGTGTTACCATCCGAAACGTGTTCTTCTTCACGGATTCATTCAATCTGCTGAGGTCCAATATTGGTCTCCAATCTCTGGTTCGTTTTGGAACGAAAAAGAAAGTTCCAGATCCTATCTGGTCTGCTGGGATGGGCTGGATGACTCTTTTTAAGAGCAACTTGTTGATATCCACAGTTACCTGATCCCTGTAATTGGGTGGTACATCTATGGGAACTCCCTTGGACAAGAACTCTTTACCAGGATGGGCAGACAAGAGCTTGTTCGGTCTCCTGGGGACTGGCTACATGGTGTCAGGAGTATCCCACACCTTTTGACTAACTAGATCCATCAGTTAGTCAAAAGGTGGAGACCCCAAGAGGCAGAAGGTTGAGACCTGAAAGCCTTCAGGTACACCGACTCCTCATAAGAAGGGTTAACAGTGGGTCAGTCGCACCTCTGCCTAAGGATCTCTAAAATGTCCACAAAGGAGACATCATCAGAGGATGACTTGGCGGACCCTTCAGACTCCTCGAGGTCAGTGTCCGATGTCAAAGACTCATCCTGGGGGTCAACATGTTTCCTCTTACATAACCTCTTCCGGTGAGGCTCCTCGGAAGGACATTCCGGGGAAGCCTTGGAAGAGAAGGGGCCACCAGCCAATGGCTCTTGAGGCTGCAGGTCTCTGCTGTTTCCAGAGAGAGTAGGGGCTGAGACTGAAGTAGGTGGTCTCGGGGGAAGAGTGCTGGTGCAACTGGTAGCGGCTAGAGAATGAGACAGCATGCTCTTCATCATCTCAAACGCCGACCTCTCCGGCTCCAAAGACCTTCCCCGCTCCGAAGAGACGAGGGTCGGCGCCAGAGTCAGAGCTGTCAGCTCAGAGATAAATGCAGGGTCCGAGCTCAATATAGCAGAAAACTAACTGCCAACAATGACCAAAAAAAAAAGGTCAGAATAACAACAGACAAGACAACAGGAGCCCCTGTTGACCAAGAGTGGAAAACCGCCAAAAACTAATACTCTACCTAATAATCAAAAAATGCACAACGGCGCCTAAAACTAACTGGCACACAGGATACCAATAACCACTAGTAAACTAAATTGCACTCAAAAAGGGCAAGCAATATAACTGCCTAATATATTAGCAACACTAAATATACAATAAAAGTTCTAATAAAGCATTGAAATACGATATTGAATATACAGAATTTGAAAAAATAAGCCAAAGCCAAGAGAAGCACAACCAAACTCGTTGACGTGGCAAACAAGATCTGGGGATTGTATTGGTGCACCATGGGATACTTGCTTAGCCACGAGCCAACCATAAGTCTTCCAGCTTGTAAATCGGCCGAGTCGGAGCCAAGGATCGGCTCCAAACCTATATGTAAAAATGACGGTGAGATCGGACTACCCAACATCCAGTGTTGTCTAAGTCAAAATGGAAGGACCATCTGAATCTTTAAATGAATTCTGGATATCAGAGGAAAAGAAGGAAGGCATATAGGAGTGTTCATATCCATGGGGAGGAAACATCTGTCTTCCAGGCCTTTTTGCAAGGTCTGCTATAGAAGAATTTGTTCAGCTGTCTATTGAGAATATGAGCAAATAGATCTATTTGCAGAGCTCCCCACAGCTCGGTAATCTCTCGGAAGATCTCTTAGAGTGTAGCATCTACTCATGCGAGTCTGTCCTGGTTCTGCTCAATCTGTCTGACACACTGTTCTGCTCTGTGAGAAGTAAGCAGCCTGTTAGAAAAAAAAGTGTGCCAAGCTGTAATTTCCCACGCTAAAATGGCTAGTCTGCATAGGGGATAAAATCTGGTCCCCTTCATCTGTTTATGTACCACACCACACCACAGTGGTATAGTCTGTGATTATCAAAAGTGGTCCTAGACTCCACATATGATTTAAGGCCTTAATGAATTTTATCAAAACCATCATTTCCGGGATATTTATGTGTTCTTTCTTGCAGTGATAGTTCCAACCTCCTCTTCCACTTTGAGACCTTTGGAAACTACTCCCCATACAAAATGATGCATCTGTTGTTGCTGAATGGGTATGGGTGGTTAGGGAGTTAGGCAGATATTGATTCAAGAAGTTCCAATTTACCCACTATAATTTACAGTTGTGTAAGCAAACTTACAGTAACAGTAGATGTTCGAATCATCACTGCTGAGGATATAACAACCGACCAGCTTCAAAAAGCTTCAGGGCATCTTTCACATGCTCAAGCCATTATGTAGCTGAAACTGAACAGCCTAAAAACACAAGTTCACGTGCAAAGCCATTCAGAGCTGTCATGCCCACACACAGAGAGAGACTGAGCCTGGAGAGGAGAAAGCCAGGAGTGAAAATATATAAATATATATATATATATATATATATATATATATATATATATATATATATATATATATACATACACACACACACACAAAAATATATACACAGATATACACATATATCCTGACAAAGCAACATACTCAAATAACAAATGGGTCTGGAGGGAGGGATCAACTACTGCAGCAGTCATGTGATCATCTGAACATCTACTGTTACGCTGCAGTGACCTTAGCAATATAGGTAGATTACCGTCTTACAAATTTTGGAAGGTGAAAGGGGAAAGGTCTAAAGGCCCCTGGAGAATGGTCCTAACAAAGTTTGATCTAGACCAAATGAAGGAATCAAGCTTGTAGTGGTTTGTAAAAGCATGTACAGGGGACCAGGCTGTTGCCTCTAGAATACTTCTAGAATGCAACCCTTTCCAAAAAGTCATATATGAAGCCAAGGCCCTTTTAGAATATCTTGACCCTGCCTGTAATAGCTTTGGTGTGGTAAGAAAAGCAAAAAGTGATTCCTTGAGACAACCAGTCTGTTTAAACACATGTTGTCCCTTCCTCTTATCTTTACAAGAAATAAAAGTACAGTTATGTAAAATCTTAGCATAACAGTAGATGTCCTTGCCTTCACTGCTGCAGTACTCATTACCATATGGGATTCCCTGACATGGAAGTTCATTAACCACTTTAGGCATTAAGGAAGGGTTAGTGCGCAAAAACACTCTGTCATCATGAAATAGCAAAAAAAAAAGGAGGACAAGCCATAAGGGCCTGTAACTCAGACACCCATCTAGCAGAAATAAGAGCTAACAAAAGAACAGTTTTCCAGGACCAATGAAGCAAAGACGCTGAAGAAGCAGGCTCAAAAGGAGCTTGAGTGAACTTCTCCCAAACAAACATAAGATCCCAGGAAGGAGGAACAATATTAAGGACGTCTTTAAGAAATTGTTTCACCTCAAATCTAGAAGCTAGAGGAGGAGAAAAAAAAAACAAGCAGAGTTAGCTGATTGTGGGCCTTAATATAAGAACAGGCCAAATCAGCATTGAGCAACTCACAAATTACCAAAGGAACATCCACAGTAAGTGCGTCCAGGTTGCGAGAGAGACACCAAATAGAAAACCTATTCCATTTGGATAAGTAGGATTTCCTAGTAGTAGGTTTCCTGATTTCCTGCATGTCCTCTGAAAACAGATTTATGTGGAATCAAAATCCTATCCCCACAGTGTCAGCTGAAGAGTAGACAGGTGGGGTGGATGAGAGATCCCTTGTCTTGTGTGATGAGATCCACCCTGTGAGGTAACTTGTGATGATTGCCGTTGGCAAGATGCAGAAGCAGACGGAACCAGTGCTGTTGTGGCAAAAAGGGGGTTGCTAACAGGATTTTGGGAACATGAAGCAGACGGAACCAGTGCTGTTGTGGCAAAAAGGGGGTTGCTAACAGGATTTTGGGAGCATCCCTGTTGAATTTTGAACAGAACTTTCAGACTGAGAGGAAGGGGAGGGAATGCATAAAGAAACATTCAAATTCCAAGAAAAAGAGAGGGCCTCCACCTACCATACCAGAAGACCTGGGACTCTGACACAAAATAAAGGAAGTTCTCTTTTCAGAGGGGAGGCAATATGACCCGCTTGAGGAGTACCCCATTGGTGCATAATGTCCAGAAACCCATCCTCATGAAGCATCCATTGATGGGACTGAGTTAAGGACCTGCTCAGAGTCTCTGCTACAATGTTTTGACCAGAAGGAATAAAAACTGCCTGAAGAGTCACTTGATACTTGACAGCAAGATCCCATACTAGAAGTGCCAACTTGCAAAGAAGATAAGATCTTGTTCCTCCCTATTTCTTGATATACCACATCACTGTGAAAACTATGACAGGCCCAGGAGAGAAAATAGCATGAAATGCCTGAAGAGCCAGCAGAAGAGCTCTCATCTCTTTGACACCGACGTGCTCCTTTTGCTGACCAGGCAACCACATTCCCTGTACCTTCAGGGAGCCAAGTGTTGTTCCCCATCCCATGAATCACAAATGTGATACAACCAGAAATAAACTGAAGTTAAATAACTTTAATGAATAAAAACAGAAGAATTAATCAAGCACTTTCGCCTGGTTCCTACCAGGCTTTATCAAGATACTGCTCAGTGAAAAGTAAAACCATTTTATATCATTATACATACATCAGGTGATCACTTAATCAACCACTCCTGGTGTTAATTATGATAATTAGTTAAAAGTTTAAACATTTTTTAAGGTGTCTTTGAAGTATTTTTTAGGATGTTAAAATATTTGTACTCCCTGCAAGTCAATAATACTGCAATAACACATTGTTTTAAAAACTATCTAGATACCTTGTGTGTCAAAAAATCTTGTAAAAATAAATACATATAAGTAGTTAATGCAAACCACTAATAATTCATGCAGTGTGTTAAATTATTTTTTAAAAGTGCAAATACTAAGAACAAATATTAAAAAATATATACAGATATGCACTTTTTTATTTTATTTTATTTTATGTTATTAACTTTCAACCAGAAGTACATGTTTTTACTATAAGGATTTATATTTAGAACATTTTAAGTGCATATCTGTATATATTTTTTAATATTTGTTCTTAGTATTTGCACTTTTAAAAAATTATTTAACACACTGCATGAATTATTAGTGGTTTGCATTAACTGCTTATATGTATTTATTTTTCAAGATTTTTTGACACACAAGGTATCTAGACAGTTTTTATTGCAGTATTATTGACTTGCAGGGAGCACAAATATTTTAACATCCTAAAAAAAACTTCAAAGACACCTTAAAAAATGTTTAAACTTTTAACTAATTATCATAATTAACACCAGGAGTGGTCGATTAAGTGATCACCTGATGTATGTATAATGATATAAAATGGTTTTACTTTTCACTGAGCAGTATCTTGATAAAGCCTGGTAGGAACCAGGCAAAAGCGCTTGATTAATTCTTCTGTTTTTATTCATTAAAGTTATTTAACTTCAGTTTATTTCTGGTTGTATCACATTTGTGATTCCTGGACGGAGTGTTTCTACCCGTGGAGCTGCTTTTTACTTGGTTTTTGTACTCGTTTTTACGTCAGTTGGATTAGTCCCCCATCCCATGTCTGAAGCATCTGTGAACAATTCCTGAGAGGGAAAAGGGGGATGAAAAAGAATCCCAGGATCTAGAGACAATTGATGAATCCACCAGTGAAGTTCCTATCTGAGACAAGGAAGAAGAGGAACTACAAAGTATAGAGAATGAGCATGTTGGAGCCACAATGACTTCAGAAACCACTAAAACTTTCTCATGTGAAGTTTGCCCAGGGAGAGCATTGGAATGGTGGATGCCATGAAACCCAGAGATTTCAGCAACTTCTTCCACTGACTTCCATTATTGCCGGGGAGAGTGTGAAAGAAAGAAATGAGCGTTAAGGTTTTTGGAGAGGACAGGGATGCAAGCATTGGTACTGTCTGAATCCTTTAACCCAGAAAAACATGATCCCGAGAAGGAGTCAGAGAGGACTTTTTGAAATTTATAGTGAACCTTAGGCTCTGAAGAAGGGAAACATCAAAATGAAGGTTTTGGAAAAGGGTCTTTGGAGAGGATGCCCGAATCAACAGGTCATCTAAGTATGGACATATTTGGATCCCTTGAAGCCGGAAAAAAAGCAATCACAGGAGCAAGGCATTTGGTGAACACCTGTGGGGCAGTAGAAAGGCCAAAGGGCAAAGCAGAGAACTGAAAATGCCAGGAAGCAACAGAGAAACACAAAAACTTCCTGAAAATAAGATAGATCAGAATATGGAGATAAGCATCCTTGAGATCCAGAGACACCATACAGGCCTGATGGAGCAAGAGAGGAAACAGAACCTGAAGTGACAACATTCAAAAGGAAAACACTTTTAGAAAAGTGTTTAGATGAGAGAGGTCTAGAATAGGTCTCCAAGTATCCTTTCTTCTGGGCACTAGAAAAAGTCTGGAGTAGAATCCTTTCTCCCTTTGGGACACAGGCACCTCTTGAATAGTACCCTGAGTCAAGAGATTTTGAAAAACCTCTGGGAAAAAGGGAAGTTGTTCCTGAGGAGGCTGAGGAATGCCCATAAAAGGAGGACAGGATTTCCACACCATGAAGTATCCCTGACGAATGACTGACTTGAGTCCAAGAATCTTGAGTGATCCGAACCCAAACAGGAACAGAAAAAGAAAGGCGAAGAGAAAGAGGAATGTGGCTGGGAAGAGATGGAGAGTCACACAGCACCTGGTTTGTCTGTAAAAGAAGGCTTCAGAGTCACTGAAAACTGAGTAGCCTTAGTGGGTGGAGTCCATTTGCCACTCTTCCTACCTTTAGTAGCAGAGCAGAATTGTCTACGAACAAAGGCAGGCCTAGCGGGGTAATTTCTCTGAAATTTAGGCACAGGAAAATAAACCCATGTTTAAGCTCTTGTAAGTCCTTACTCGTATCCTGAAGGGAATTAAACCAGCAACAACTTCCCCAAACAAAAGTTTAGAATCCAGAGGAGCATCCATCAACTTAGCTTTAATATCTTCGGATAGAGGTTGAAGCCTAAGCAAAGAATACCTCATCATGGAACCAAAAACAGCAGCCCTAGAACAAGTGTCTGCTACACCATAACTACATTTAAACAGAATAATGAATGACTTGAGTGGAAGTCCCCAGTAAGGAAAGAAGAGAAGTTTTACCCTCAGAGTCTGGAAAAAGTACAGTTGTGTACACTTACCACAAATGTAGATATTCAAGTGTATTCACTGTTGTGGTCCTTAAAAATGGGTTATCCGGCTCCCGGTAGCCCACAGTTGGCCAGAATACCAAAGTCCTTGGTATATGACGTCAGCTACCTCCAGTTTAAGCCTGATGTCAGGACGTCAGGTACAAAGGCAGGCAGCCAATGCCATTTCCTCAGTTTTTCTTACCTTAACTGTTAGGAGACCCAGAAAAAGGTTAGACCAGGAAAAGAAAAATCCAGTCTGTGCCCTAGGAAAAAAGGGGGGATGGAAGGGGGGGAAACCAGGACTGCAACAGTGAATACACTCGAACATCTACATTTATGGTAAGTGTACACAACTGTACTATGTTCATCGTGTTTCACTGTTGCAGTCCTTACAAATGGGTTGATTCCCAAAGCCCAGGAAAAAAACAAAAGGGAGGAGGAACACCCACTGTTTAATGATTGGTGAAGATGCCCTGCAACACTGCAGGGGCAAAACCAGCCCTGGACTTAGAAAACAAGGGCAAATTGTAATGTTTAGTGAAAGTGTGGACAGAAGTCCAGGTAGCTGCTTCCAGGATGTCCTTAGTAGGTACACCTCTTATAAAAGCTGCTGAGGTAGAAGTTGCTCTAGTAGAATGGGTCCTAATACTTTGTGGAGGAACTTTACCATGCTGTAAGTAACAAAAGTGAATACAATGAGCAATCCACTTATAAATAGTCTGTTTAGAAATAGCTTTGCCCTGAGCTCCAGGAGCAAAACCGACCAACAACTGATCTGTCTTTCAAAAAGGTTTAGTCCTGTCCAGGTAAAATCTAAGTTGTCTATGCACAGCCAGGGAATGCAGCAACCTTTCTCCTCTATTCTGAGGATTAGGAAAGAAGGTAGGCAGGTGGATAGACTGGTTAAGAGTCAGGCTAGAAACCACCTTAGGCATAAAAAAGGGATTAGTTCGAGGAAAGACCCGATCCACATGGAAAGTGATGAAAGGCTCTACTGCCATTAAGTCCTGCAGCTCAGACACTCTTCTAGCTGAAGTAATGGCCAAGAGAAAGGCAGTTTTCCAGGATAGAAACTTCAAATCTGCTGAGACAGCAGGTTCAAGGGGAGGCAGAGTAAGTTTCTCAAGTACAAAGTTAAGATCCCAAGCAGGAGTAGGTGCCCTTCTGGGAGGCTTTAAATTGCTAGCTCCCCTGAGGAACTGTTTAATCAAGGGATGAGAGAAAATGAGTTTCTCAAAGGAACAATGAGCAGAAACAGCTGAAGCATGAATCTTGATAGAAGAGAATGAAAGTCCGCCATTACACAAGCCTGCCAGATAGTCAAGAATTAGAGGAAGAGTAGGTTGAGATGGGTCTTCTCCTCTAGTCTGCACCCAAATGGAGAATCTTTTCCATTTATCTGCATAAGATTTCTTAGTACTAGGTCTCCTGGCCTCACGAAGGACCTCAACTACCTGTTGGGAAAGGTTCAAATTATGAGCCAGACTGTCAAATGCAGAGTCTGAAGGTGAGGATACAGAATTTTCCCCCCTCCTGAACCAAGAGATCTGGTACCAGGGGAAGAAGCCAAGGCTGAGACTGGGAGAGACTGCGAAGAAGTGGATACCAATGCTGCCTGGGCCAGTCTGGAGCTATGAAGATAGCCCTTGGTTTTTCGTCCCTTATCTTTAACAGCACTCTGGGAAGAAGAGGCAGAGGAGGGAATGCATAGATCAATAGCTGTGTCCAGGGGAAGGACAGAGCATCCACTTTCCAAGCTTTGTCGTGATGATCCTAGGTGCATAAGGTTGGAAGAAGGTGGTTGGTCGGAGATGAAACGAGATCCACCTGGGGAGTGCCCCAATACTGAATGATGCAATAGAAAATGGTCTTGTTTTTTGCCACTTGTGAGGATCCAGGACCTGCCTGCTCAACCGGTCTGCCAAGGTGTTGTGCCTTCCTTGAAGAAACTGAGTTATCAGATGAATGCCCATAGAAGCTGCCATGGGCCACAGTCTCATGCTTTGTCTGCACAGGGGGTAAGAGTGAGTGCCTCCCTGCTTGTTGATGTACCACATGACTGTAGTGTTGTCTGTCCTAACTAGAAGAGTACCAGGAGAGAGAGGATGCTTGAAAGCCATCAAGGCCTGCTGGACTGCCATCAATTCCTTCAGATTTATGTGCAAATGAACTCGTTGATAGCTCCAAGTCCCCTGAATGCATCTGTCCTCTAGATGTGCTCCCCAAGCATAGTCCAAGGCATCTGTGGTGAGAGTCTGGATGGCAGGAGGTGGACAGAAAGGTAGGCCTTTGTTCTGTGCACAGGCCGTCGTCCACCAAAGGAACTCCATCTGCAGGCAGGGAAGGGAAGAATCAAGTCCAAATCCAGAGTGTGTTGACACCAAACGTTTTTGAGGTACCATTGTATTTTCCTCATAAGCAGTTTGGCATATGGAATCAGAATACATGAAGCCATGAATTCCAGAGCTTGCAGGAATTGCCTTGCAGAGAGGTGGTTCATGCTTGCCAAATTCTTGAAGTAATCCGAAAGATCCATCTATTTCTCTTGAGGGAGGGATACCATCTGGACGACTGTGTTCAGACTCGCTCCCAGGAATACAATCTCCCTGGTGGTTACCAATTTTGACTTCTTTTCATTGAATGTGTAGCCCAGAGAGGAGAGAAGGTTCTTTACAAAGTCCAAATCCTTTAGAAGATGCTCTGGGGAGTTTGCCTGAATAAGACAATCGTCTAAGTAAGGGTAAATTTGAATGCTTCTTTGCCTGCAAAAGGCAATGACTGGAGCCAGGCATTTCGTAAAAACTCTGGGAGCAGTAGACAAGCCAAAGGGCAGTGCAGAGAATTGGAAGTGCCTGTTCCCCACCCTGAAGTGAAGGAAATGCCTCCAACTTTCCCTTATTGGGATGTGTAGGTAAGCTTCTTTTAGATCCAAAGTCACCAGCCAGGAATCCTTGGCCAGCATTGGCATCAACTGCTGAAGAGTGAGCATTATGAATTTGGGAATCACCAGAAAAGTGTTTAGAATAGACAAATCCAGAAAAGGGTGCCAGGTGCCCCCATTTTTGGGAACCAGGAAAAGTCTTGAGTAAAAACCCTGGGCTATCTGCAGTGCAGGAACTGGCTCTATTGCTCCCAGGTTTAACAAGGAAGAAACTTGTTTTTCTGTTTCTGCCCTTTGAAGTGGGGGAACATCAGGGTATCCTTGGAGGACCAGGAAGGTGTGGAAGGAGAATTTGTAGCCTTGGGATACTATTTTGAGCACCCATTTGTCGTCTGTGATAGTGTGCCAGACATCTGCAAAAATGGCTAACCTTCCCCCCCAAAGGAAACCATGGGCCTGCAGAGGCAAGCAGGGGAAGGCCGGAGTCATTGAGAATGCTTGCTTTGGAAAGTATGCTTAGAACTCCCCGATTTTGAAGATGAAGCCTGCCAGTGCTTAGCCTTTTGAGGGGTGGAAGTCTGTCCCCTGGAAGACCTGTAACCCCTAGACCTAGTGAAACCCTGTTTACTAGGGTCAGGAAAAGTTCAAGTCTTAGAAGGGTAATACCTGCTAAAACGAGGAGGCCTAACTTGCAGAAAATCCTTAACAGTTTGCATGGATTTAGCCTTATCCTCCAACTTCTTCAACACCTCTTCTGCTTCGTTTCCAAAAAGATTGTCCTTGTGCAAGGGCACATCCAGTAATTTAGATTTGACAGGATCAGAAAGGGGCTGTACCCTGAGCCAAGCATGTCATCTAATAACAGAACCAGTGTCCACTGCCCTGCAAGAAGCCTCCAAAGTGTCAAAACCACAATGTAGAGAATGTTTAGTAACAAGAGTGGCAGAATTCAATAAGTCTTGCATGTCCTTACTCTCCATCAGGGAAGGAACACCAGCAATTTTAGCCTTAATGGCTTCCAAAGTATGCTGCTGATACTTAAGGATATGAAAAAGACAATTAACAGACCTAATAGCCAGTGTGGAAGAAGTATAAACCTTTTTACCCCACCTATCCAAGGTTCTAGATTCCCTGTCAGAAGGAACAGGATTTTTAGCAACCGTGGCTTTAACACCCTTAGGGCCCTGAGAAATAATCTCTGGATCAGCAGTAGGATTCTTGAAAAGGAACTGATGAGAATCAGGAACTCTATAATACCTGTCAGGCTTTCTGGGAGCAGGATGAACAGAATTAAGAGTCAAAGAATTCTCCATGAAAACATCATCAACAACTTCCAAAACCGGAGGGATAGCCAAAGGCTTATGCTGAGGCAAATCCAAGAACTCCCTAATCCACTTTTTGACTTTCCCATTCAAAATGCTCCCTAAGGGTATTCAGAGTATCCCCAAAAGAAAAATCTTCTGGAGGGGAGGCAGAAAGGATAGTCTCTTCTGCATCAGAATCCTCAAAACCAGAAAAAAGCTGAGAGTTTCCTTCTTCATCAGCAGAGCTGCTGGAAACCTCTGAGTCTGAGACAGACAAAACCTCTGGGGACAATTCCGTAGCCCTCTTAGAAGGAGGTGGCTGAGAACCCCTGATAAGAGTCAAGAGATAACTAGCCATCTTAACCATCTAAGCCTGAGGCATTTGAGGGGAAGCCGGCGCCTGCTTTGGAGTAGATTTTTGGCTGGAAGACCTGCTAGAAAGCCAGAGGGACTCGGGAGGCCTAGCTACCGCAGAAGTGCGAACCGTGGTCGTCGGTCTGGATCTGGTCTCTGGTCGGAGAAAAGAGGTCTCAGAAGCCGGCGCCTGTTTAGCAACTCCGGATCCATCAAAGACGGCGACAGGCGGGGGGGTCCGAAGACGAAGTAGAAGCCTGCGGAATGGAGGACTCAGAAAAGGTCTCCGCAGATGCCTGCTCTTGAACATCCGCAGACTGCAGGGGCAAAGAAAGCACCTCACTGGCTACTGCTGGACCAACAGCCAACTTAACAGGGATGTCGTCGGTTAATTTGACCCTAAGCCTGTCACGGCCCTTATCCTTGTGCTTCTTAGGAACATCCGAAGTCGGGAGAGCAGAAGACGCCATACCGACGAACTTAGGCCAAATTCAGAAGTGCTTATATAAAATCCTAGCTCTACGGCATATGGTACATGGGTTGAAAGAAGCACAGAGATTACAATTAGGGACGTCATGCTCAAGGCCCAAACAAGTGATACAGTAAGAATGAAAATCAAGATGCAGAATCTGTTTTCCACAGGCAAGACAGTTACTAACTTTCTCTGACATTTGTTAAAGCAAGAAAAAGGGGTCCTGACTGGGGTACTTATCTGTGGATGTCTTCAACTTTAGTAGTCGGAATACAAAAAGAAGGTAATCCGACAACTGTCACTTGTGTGGATTGCTTCTGCTTCAGGCTCCGTGGCAAGAAAGACTGAGGAAATGGCGTCAACTGCCTGCCTTTGTATCTGAAGTCAGGCTTAAACCGGAAGCAGCCGACGTCATATACCAAGGACTTTGGTATTCTGGCCGACTGTGGGCTACCAGGAGCCGGATAACCCATTTGTAAGGACTGCAACAGTGAAACACGATTAACATTCAGAAATAAGTTGACAGGCTTGAGAAAGAAGAGCCAGCACAGACCTAGACATATGGGTCCTATAATTAATCGCCCTAAAAGCTAGGGTAGCAGAAGTGTAAACCTTCCTATCCAACCTTTCCATAGTTATGCTGTCCTTGTCAAAAGGCAATAACTTGGGAGAAGGAAGCAATTGAGATTGCTTATCAGAGGCCACAGACACTACAGAGAGGTCATCAGCAGCAGGACATTTATATATGGAAGAACAATCCTCAGGCACCCTTTAAAACCTGTCAGGCTTCTTGGCAGCTGGGGGCAGAGAATCAGGTGCATGAGAGGCATTGGAAAAAGCATCCAGCAAAGCAGCCAAAACAAGAGGAATAGCTGCAGGTTTAGGAGATTCCAACTGCAAAAACTCATAGTACCTCTTATAATATCAGAGACTTGAGCACAGTCCCACTTAAAAAAATCCATCATCCTAGAGAGTGTGTCCCCAAAAGAAATTTCCTCAAAAGAAACATCAGGACTAACAGACTCCTCCTCCTCTGACCCATAGTCCAAAGGAGGAGGAATTTGACTAGAATAAGTCAGGGATTCATCATCAGAATCCAACTCATCCTTAGAAGAATCCTGTCCTCTAGGCATTTTAAGGAAAGTAGAGGACCAAGGAGGAGCAGGAACCGAAACCCCTTGAGGAGGTTTTAAGGACATTAAAGCAGTAAACAGCCCCTGAGTGAAGGCCTGACACTCACTTTGTGGATCCCTGGGATCAGAAGAAACAAGGAAACTTCCCCTCCAAAAAAACTGAGAAGGCTCAAACCTGGGACAGCAGATGAAAACCTTAGTAGGAACTTCTTCCCAACTAAAGACTGAGGAACTCCCCTAGGCCCCTTTGAAAAAATCAACCATGGTTTCCCCTGAACATCCAAAATGGACACCTGAAAAGCCTCGCTACACAGGCTGCCAGCCAGGCCCTCACTGGCCTCCAACATGGTTGTGGTACAGCAATCCAATAACACAGCTGGGTGAGCCACTGAGTTTGTAACGACCTCGGGAAAAACACCTGGCAGTGGCTGAACAGCAAAAGATGCTAGTCGTACCTCTTTCACTTTCTTTCTTAACAGCTGACCCTCGGGGTGGGACATTACTTCCATTGTATCTTTAGCCAGAAGCTTATGACGCTGGTTCTCAAGATACAAGGAAAGGGAAGAAGGTCTACTGTGAAGGGTTTTCAGAATAAGATGTATGGTCATGAGATGCTTCTAGGCAAAAAAGACACTTATTGTGGCAGTCTTTATGGGGAATCTGTCTCTCACACTAGCATCTATCCTTCCTGGATGACATTAACCTCAAGCAGCACTAAAAAAACAAGAAAAAACAAAAATCCAACAGGGCACTTAGAAGTAAGCAAGCAGGTGTAGGTAGTCTTGGAGAGAGAAAATGAATTCAACTGGCAGAAACGGATGCAGAAAAACAGACAGATGGCAAAAAGATACGTTCGGAACTGGTGGCAAAGAAATTCTGTTTAAGGCAGCCCTAAACGTCACATTTATGTCCCATCCTATGCAATAAGCATTTGGGTGATGTTCAGCGTACCTTTTAAATAAGCAAACTTTGTCTTTGGTAGACTGGCCAGACTTTCAGGCTGCCGAGGCACAGAATCCCATATGGTAATGAATACTTCAGCAGTGAATGTATGGAGATCTGAAAGATTTTGTTCTGTCAAGATAATAAATGACTTGTCTGTGGACATCCAATGTATGGAATATCCTTTCTTACTCATTTTTTGGGTTCAGCAAAGAAAACAAGGAGATAGATAGTTTGGTTTAAAATTAACTCAGATACCACTTTAGGTATAAAAGGATTATTTCTAAAAAGAAATCCTGTCTCTGTGGAAAATGACATAGGGTTGACTCACTGCAAGAGCTTGTGACTTAGATACCTTTTGCAGAAGTCAGATATTTCAGTAAAACAGTTTTCCATGTTAAGAACCTCAAGTCAGCCTGTTGAGCTAGTTCAAATGGAGCAAGTGTTAGTTTTTGTAACACAAAATTAAGATCCCAAGGAGAAGCCACCAGTTTTCTTGGAGTTCTCTTATGCAAAACTCATTTCAAAAACATTTTCACATAAGAATGTAATGAAAGAGGGAGATCCGTGGGTAAATGCTGAAATGGCTGACAAATTAACATTGTTGGAGGAGTAAAAAAGGACACAGAATAGTAATTCACACAATTATTGAAAAGCTAGAGAAACACTAGCCCAGAAAGCATGCTGGTTATGTTGTTGGCAGCAGCTAGACAATCTTTTCCATTTGCTAAAATATGACTTTCTAGTAGCAGCCTTTCTTGCCTCCATGAATACCTGCTGCACATCTTCAGTAAACAGATGCCTAGAGGGAATTAAGACCCTAACATCCAGGCAGTCAGATGAAGTTGACTGGGGACAGCGTGTATCAAATACCCTTGTTCTTGTGTTCCATTCTGTGTGGAAGCTTGTGGTAATTTCCATTGGCCATTTCCAAAAGAAGAGAGAACCAACTGTTACCTGAGTTAGAAGGGAGTCTCCACAATAATCTTGGAGAATTCAATCTGAATCTTCAGAAATACACTGGATATCAGTAGAAACAGTAGAAAAGCACACAGGAACATTCCTGTCAAAGGAAAGGAACTGGCATCTGTCTTACAGGCCTTCTTGCATGGAGTCCTGGATCAGAATTTTGTCACTTGATTGTTCAGAGAGAAGGCAAACAGGTTTACTTGAGGAACAACCGAAAATGGATCAAATCTTGGAAGACCCCTGATATAGAGTCAATTCATCAGGGTCTGCCTTTGTCCTGCTCAGCTTGTCTGCCACATAATTTTGCTCTGACAGGATGTAGGATGCCTATAAAATAACACTGTGCTTTAAAGCTATATCTCAAGCTAACATAGCTAGTCTGTAAAGGGACTAAGACCTGGTCCACCCTTGCCTGTTAATGTACTACATAACTGTGGTATTGTATGTAACAACTTGAAGAGGTCCACGTAACCAAAGATGATTAAGAAGTTGAGTGCTTTGAGTAGAGTATGCATATCTTTTATACTGACGTACTTGTGTCTGTCTTTGGTGTCCCAAACACCTTGCATGTTTATCTCTTCTGAAACTGCTCTGTAAATAAACCTTGCATGTTTATCTCTTCTGAAACTGCTCTGTAAGTAAAGTCCAAAGTGTCTGAGGTGACTGACTGACTGCTTTGGAGCCGGGGGTGGATTTAGGGATATTTGGTGCCTCCACCAAGTAATTTCTCTTCTGACAAGTCCAAGAACTAGGATTTGAAAAGATTGCAGGTGTTGGTGCAGGGACCAAAGAGACTTCAGATACCACTGTTATCTTTCTCATTTGGAGTCTTAGCAGTTTTATCTTGAGAAGCATAGATGCCATGAGACCCAAGATCATGAAGTACTTCCTTGCAGAAACCAAAGACTGAGTGGAAAACCATAGAAATCAGTCTAGATATAGATTGATTTTTTTTTCCATGGAAGAAAAGCTCTTTGAACTGAGATGTATAGAAGACACTGTAGGAACACAATCCTGTGTAATGGAACCAACAATGACTTTTGAATGTTCACTTAGAATCCCAGCTTGTGAAAGAGATCTCTCAACCAAGTGTGAGATTCCTGACAATTTAAAAAATACTTTGCAAAGATATGAAAATTCATCTAAATATGGAAACATGTGGATACCCTGTAACCTGCAATGACCTCGAACTGGGGCTAGACATTTTGTAAACAGTCTTGGTGCAGTGGATAGGTAAGGCAGAGAACTGATAATATGATCCAGAGACACGCACAACCTTAACAAACACCTGAAATCTGGATGAATAGGGATGTGATGGTAAGCATGTTTTAAAATTAGTATTACCAGAAAACTTAAATAACACAAAAAGAAAAATCAAGCAAAGCTAGACTTTCCACTGTGTGATACCTTAGAGGAGACATGGGATATATGCAAATTACCCCTTAAGGATATCAGGTGTTTCAGCTAAATGGCAATTATGAATGTCCATGACTTTTTCTTTTAAGTCTATTTTGGACATTTGCAGGCCAATAAAGCCAAACCCCACTGGCTGTGGACATGCACGTTTCTGCCTTCTTATGGCATCAGCAGCATAGCATAAGTGGAACAAAACAAAACATTCCGGCTGTTTGTTTAATTTGTGGTTGGAAGAAGGATCAACCATGGGAGTGGTAGTTTGCTCCACATTCATGCTGAAAATGGTGCCTCATTCCCAAGGAAAACAAGCAGCATAAGCATATAAAATTTGAAAATTGTAAAAATTCACCTTTTCCCAATAAAAAATACAGTCAAAAGCACTTTAACACACTTTGCCATCCCCTCCAAAGTAAAATAAACACCATTTTTCCAAAGTAAAAATGGTTTTCCCGTTTTTTTTTTTTGTTTTTTTTTTTTTACAACTTTTAAACTGAGGAAAAAGTGCACTCTCATTTCAAAGTACAGTTAAATCATAAGACGGTACAATGAAACACAAAGTTCTAATAGTAAAATAACTTTCCTAACTGGAAAAGTACAATGAAGTAATAAATACTGATGTGACAATGTGAGGTATTGCCAGCTATGCCAAAAGAAGTAGGGCAGTGGATGTGTAACATATGCCAGCACAACTAGCTAGAATACTGTAAAGAATTATATGTCATTTGTATATCAAACTGATTTGTACAAATGATTGTGCTGGTATTTGTAAAGCTGCTTGTGTTGCAAATGTACCAACGGTGGGTCCTGACTGTATTCTAACTAATTAAATTGATATGCTTTAACAAAGGACACTAGAAAAGAAGAGGTTAATCTCAGTTCAGCTAATTTTGAAAAATAGTAAGAAATTAAATTACTTAATTTAGGCCATAAAGACTGTATTTTACAGTTATGACTTCAGTCACTAGAGACAAAATGTCTGTGCCAGAGAATGGTTTATTAGCTCCTGTATGAACAGTGGAAGTGTTTTATGGTTTCATAGCTTCCAGATGCTATAACATATCTCAGCAAAGCTCTGTGTATATAACACATGTGCAAAACTCTGGTTCAGTTTCTGCAATGGGCATAGTATGAGAACTAGAAGTCAAATGACCAGATGTATGTCAGGTCATTCTGTAATCTAGGACACAAATACTAAAAGCGACTGAAGTCTCATGGCACTCTCGCATTGGAACTTGGCATAGAAGGATCTCTCACCCACTTCATCTTGCCTTGCTCTAGTAAGTGACCAGGGAATAGTAATTCTTTAGATCAGTCAGAAAATATAGTGAAATAATTTAAATACTGTTTTTCTGTATCTGTGTGAATCTATTCACATGTGTTATTTAATATTTCCTGTGACAAACTCTGGTGTTTATTGTAAAAAGATATCACTGTTTCCGTGTTCATTTATTATTTATTATTAAATATATTTAAACTTTTCATTGTGGCTGGTCCTTTAGAGGATATGTTAACCTTTGAAAGTACTCATATCTATTTGGTGACTCTCTGGCCACTCCTGAAAGCCTTACTGCATTGGTCAAAACATTACCATTTGTATTAATATTAATTTCAATCACTATAATTGGGTACCCTTGTAAGAGCCTTAGAGTAGCTGGCTTTGGAGTGTCTGGTGACAGTAGCTACCTTCAGTCTGGGCAGAAGGGGGCATAGCTAGTAAATCTGTGCCAGCCTTTCCCAGGTGTGTGTGTGAAAATCAAATCTCAAAGAGTGTGTGTATCAGCTGTCTGGAGCAGGGACGGCTTTTGGGGACTTGACTTGGACACTTGGCTGAGGACTCAACTGTATAGCTGTGCCAGTGGGGAATCTTATTAGGGACCTGGAGGGAGACAGACTGAAATCCAGACCCTGGACTGAGTGTGCTCCCTGTGTGCTCTTAAGAGAAATTGTACATGATGCAGGGAGTTGCATCTGGAAATACTGTGCATATCTATTTTTGTTCCAACTGAATGTCCCTCTCCAGTGTCACTGGCGAGGATTCAAGCTGCTTGATTACTGGCTTAGAGAGGGGATGTCACATATTGGTGAGCAATGGTGTGGATATTCACTCAACTTCTGTAGTGATTCCTGGCCTAGAGAGTGGACATCACATATTGGTGAACAGTGTTTTGGATATTAGTTGAACGTCTGTAGCCTGTAGGCAGTGTTCACTGAAGGTGTGTATATTCTCAGCAGCTACATGATAAACATTCAGAGTTTCATTTCACAACAGTTTTATTTATTTACTTTTTTGTTGTTAGTTTAGTTTAGTCAGGGGAAAGCAGGCAAAGATGTCATCAGAGGATTATCACAAGCTAACAATGAGCCAGTTGGCCAAAGTGTGGGAAGCCAAAGGACTGGTGCATGCCAACCTAACTAAAGAGGAAATGATTTCAGCCTTAGTTGCAGCTCAGACCAACAACTAGGTGGATAACCAGTCCGGTGATAGGGATTTGCAGCCCTCACAGAAACAGGACAGTTCACCTTTTCCTCAGAGGACTTAAAAATCCACCTGGAGTTAAAGAGACTTAAACCAGAGGCCAAACATTTGGAATTAGAATCAGCAGAGAGACTGCAGAATTTGGAGGTTGAAGAAAATAAGAGACTGCGGCATTTGGAGGCCAAAGTAAATGAGAAGCAGCGTCAATAAGAGAGGGAGATGCTGACTCTTCACCAGGGTCATGGAGGTAATGGGGAAGGGAATAACCAAACCCCAGAAGTAGTAAAGGTCAGTCAATTTCTTCCACAATTTACAGAGTGATAACTTTGATATTTTTATTTATATATTTGAAAGAGCATGTAAACAGTATAATGCTGATCAAGGGCTCTGAGTACGGTTCCTGACCCCTTTACTCCATGGTAAAGCTGTTAACTTTTAGTTATGTACTTACCATAACTTTAGATGTATGGGATCCATCTCGCCTACATTCTCTACAGATGGGTTCGGAGCCGATCCTCGGCTCCGACTCAGCCGCTATACAATAGAACGCAGTCTCTTATTGGCTGAGTTACCTCATATCCCCGGATGCACCACTACCACTTCCCCAGATCTTGTTTGTCCGCACTCATGCTGACAGAGACATACTATTGTTATAACATTCTCAGGTCTTTCAAGAGAGGAAAGAAGTTCAATTTCGGATCGTCCGGTCTCTCCTGGTCTACGAGGCAGGGGGAAGGAGGGTGGGTTATTAGGAATGTAGGCGAGATGGATCCCATACATCTAAAGTTATGGTAAGTACATAACTAAAAGATGTAATGTGATCCTATCTCGCCTACATTCTCTACAGATGGGACAGCGTCCCTAGCACCTAATTCCTGGGTGGCTCACTGGAAAACACTCCTGAGAACTGTGGAACCGAAGGAAGCTCGACCCCTGGATGCCACATCTAATTTGTAGTGAGAAACAAAGGTGTGTGAAGATGTCCACATGGCAGCCGCAAAAATGTCACCAATAGAGAGCTTGGAATGAAAAGCTGCCGAAGTGGCCATAGCCCTAGTAGAATGAGCTTTCACTGGAACTATAAGTTCCTTATTTGAGATGAGATAAACATGATTGATACAGTCCCTGATCCACTTGGCAATAGTGACTTTTGTGACGGCTTTGCCTAATCTATTATCCGAAAAGGACACAAACAGTTGATCTGATTTTCGTGCTTTGTGTGTCCTATCCAAATAGAAACGTAATTGTCTGTGCACATCCAAGCAGTGAAAAGTATATTCAGCTCTATTCAATACTTGGGGAAGAAGACCGGTAGCTCTAGTGATTGTTGTAGACAAAAGTTAGAACAAACCTTTGGTATAAAAGATGGGTTTGGTCTAAGAGATACTCTATCCTTGTGAAATACCAAGTATGGTGGTTTAACACATAGGGCTTGAAGTTCTGAAACTCGTCTGGCTGAAGTAATAGCAACTAGAAGGGCAGTCTTCCAAGAAAGGAATTTTAGATCACAGGTTGCTGCCAGCTCAAAGGGGGATGAGGTTAATGCACCTAATACCACGTTAAGGTCCCACGGAGGTACAGGTTGAGATATAGGGGGTCGTAGAAGCCAAGCTCCTTTAATAAAGGCTTTGCACAACTTGTTGCTCATTAAAGGAGGTTCCACACTCTCATGAAAATTGGAAATAGCCGCCAATTGTACTTTGATGGTAGACACTGAGCAACCTTGGTTGAATAGGGAAGCTAAAAACTTCAGTACTTCTGATACCGTGGCTGTCATCGGGTCTAATCCTTGGAGTTGGGCCCAAATAGCAAACCTCTTCCATTTATTGCTATATATCTTTTTCGTAGAAGTCTTGTGGGCCGAAGACAAGATGTGCATGACTTCAGGGGCAAAAGAATGGCTCCTAACTATGGTTGGAAGAGGAGTAGCCAGGCTGCCAACTTCAATGAATGGAGGGACTGATGGAGCTGTCCTGACTGATGCGTCAAAAGGTCCGGAACTTGGTCCAGGAACCAAGGACCCTCCAATGCATATCTGTGAAGAAAGGGGAACCAGACTTGTCGAGGCCAGTATGGGGCGATTAATATCATTTTGCTTCCCAAGCGAATTGCCTTCTGAATCACCTTGGGGAGAAGGGGAACCGGTGGAAAGGCATATAGCAGACCGGAGGGCCAAACGTGGACTAGAGCGTCCTTGGGGATCTCCCCCGGAACTGGGGTCAGAGTGAAGAAGTGCTGGCATTTCGCGTTGAGGGGACTTGCGAAGAGATCACAACAAGGAACTCCCCATCTCGTGAAAATCTGCGCTACCACTCTGTTGTTCAAGGACCACTTGTGAGGGGAGAGAATAGTTCTGCTCAGTCTGTCGGCTATCACGTTGGATTTCCCCGGAATGTGCGTTGCCACTAGGAAACGCTTGGTAGCAATCGCCCAATCCCATACTTTCATGGCTTCTCTGCAAAGGGGGTAGGACCTGGTCCCTCCTTGCTTGTTTAAGTACCAGACTACCGACATGTTGTCGGACTGAATGGCAATCGTACCCTGGGGAAGGTGATCGTGCAGTGCTTGCAACGCTAAAAGCACCGCCCTCATCTCCAGGATATTGATATGGAGAAGACTCTCTTCGGAGTGCCACGTGCCTTGAACCGACCTGTCCAGATAATGTCCCCCCCACCCTGTCTGGGAGGCGTCCGTAGTCAACGTGGCAGAGGGGAGTGGGGGAACGAAGTGTCGCCCTAGATTCAGGTTGGAGGAGAGAAGCCACCAACAAAGATCCTGTTTGCACATGTCTGTGATCAGTATGTGGTGACCGAGGGGAAGGTCTTGATAAGACCACTGGACTGATAGGAGCCACTGAAGTATCCTCATGTGCAACCTTGCCAAGGGGACCAGAAGAATGGTGGCTGCCATGGAGCCCAACAGCTGTAGGACCATTCTTGCTGGAGCATGACGTTTGAGGAGCAGAGCCTGAACCTGAAGCTGGAGCGTCGCTATCCTTTCCGCAGGGAGATAGACTCGCATCTGCCTTGAGTCTATTTCTGCACCAATAAACAGAATACGCTGAGATGGTAGCAATACAGATTTTGACCAATTGAAGGTGATTCCTAAGGAGTTGCCTAGTGTGATAGTGGCTGCTAGGTTTTCCGAGAGTAGATGCCTGGAGGTGGCAGTTAGGAGACAGTCGTCTAGGTATGGAAACACCTGGAATCCTAGACTTCTCAGGTGAGCAGTCACCACCGCCAAACATTTGGTGAACACCCTGGGGGCTGTGGTGAGACCAAAGGGCAGTGCTCGGAACTGGAAATGACTGTCTCCTAGGCTGAAGCGTAAGTGTCTCCTAGGCTGAAGCGTAAGTGTCTCCTCGACGCCTGATCTATCAGAATGTGATAGTAGGCGTCTTTGAGATCTATGGAGCACATCCAAACACCTTTCTCCAAAAGCGGGAGAATGGATTGCAAAGTGACCATCCAGAATTTGGACTTTTTCACAAATCGGTTTAGTTTGCTGAGATCCAAAATGGGTCTCAAGTCCCCGGTCTTTTATGGCACCAAAAACAATCTTGAGTAAGTCCCTGATCCGGCCTGGTCTGCGGGGACAGGTTGGATGACCCCTTTTTGAAGCAGCTTTGATATTTCGTTGGCTGCATGATCCCGTTGACTGGGTGGCGGGTCCGGGATTCTTTGGACTGGTGGAGGGGGTTGAGCAAAGGGGATGGTGTAACCTCCGGCGATGATTCGAAGCACCCATTGGTCCTGAGTAATATTTTCCCAGGCCTTTAGGTGTCTCGAAAAGCGACCCCCGACTGGCTCCGGAGCTGCACAGTCAGGTACTCCTTCAGGGATGCTGGAAGGAGGAGGAGCCACGAAAGGACTCACGGTCTCCAGTGTTGCGGGGGCCTCCGCCGCCTCTGGGACGGCGTCTCCCTGAAAAATTCCCCCCTACTCTGCCTCTAGAAGGGGAATCGCTCTGCTGCGATGAGTAAGGCTTTTGAGACTTACGGAACCACATTTTCCCTCCTCTTCGAGCCTTGGGATAAGGTCTGAAGGGAGTGGAAAACCAGGCTCCTACGGCAGTTAAAGTCTTACCCTCCTGTTCGCAGCAAGTCAATGTGTCCTTTACCTTGGGTCCAAACAGTGAGGACCCATCAAAGGGGGCGTCAGCAAAGGAAGACTTAAAGGCCTCTGCAAAGTGACACAGGCATAGCCAGGCTTGTCTCCATAGAGCAACACCTGTTCCAGCCGCTCTACTCCCTCCTTCGGCCGCATAAGAAATGAGCCTCATGGACGAGTTAGATAATGAAGACAGGGTAGCCAACTGGGAGTTAACTGTCTGGGTCAACTGCTCAGGTAAGTTACCAGAGAGGGTATCCGAAAGCTCCTTGATCAGATCCCTCTGTAGTCTGGTGAAATGTGTCAGGTAATTCAGAGACCTTAATGTAAAGGCCGCTGAAGAAAGGGTACGCTTGCCGTACCGATCCATGCTCCTAGACTCTTTATTAGGAGGATGGACGGACGTCGAAGCCTCTGCCACATCTTGTTGGGTGGCAGATGCCACCACCATAGCATCTACAGCCACGCCTTTCGATAGAAAGGCCTTGTCCGGGGGAGCCGAGAGGAACTTATTGGGGCGAGCTGGCACCGGTTCCACAGAATCCGGGTGTTCCCACGCCCTTCGAGAGATCAAATCCAGAAGCTCATCGAAGGGCGGAGACACCTAGGAGACGGAGGGCTGAGCCCCGAAGGCCTTGAGGAAAACCGACTCCTCAGCAGAAGGGGGTTTGGACTGCCAGTCGCCTCGTTGCTTGAGGATCTCCAAGATGTCCGCAAAGGAGACATCTTCCGAGGATGACTTTGGGGACCCCTCCACATCATCGAGGTCGGTATCCGAGGTGAGAGACTCATCAGAGGAGTCGACGTGTTTCCTCTTACACTGTTTCTTCCTGGGAGGTTCCTCCGAAAGCGTGTCGGAAGGACCTCCAGGAAGAAGGAACCCCAATGGGGTAACCTCAGGCCCAGGGCTCCGCTGTCGTGAGACAGGGGATTGCAAAGGCGCCAGTCTCCATGCCCAGGGAAGGTGGTGGTGAAATGGTCGAAGTGGCCACAGAGGATTTGGCCAAGGCACTCCTCATGGCATCGAAGGCTGGACCCCCAGAGTCCTGGGATGGTTCAACCCCCGAGACCACAACGGCAGTCGGAACCCCTGCAGCAGACGCACCGAGAGGGAGGCCCGGAACCGAAAGGATCGGGCCCGAAGCGTCCCCGCCGGGGCCGACAGAGGAGGTCCGCGTACCGAACCCCGACCCGAGGGACGGGGTTGAAGTTAGAGTCGGAACCGACCCGATACCCTCCACCGGTTCCACCAACACCGACTCCAACGGTGCCAAGGCTGTTGGAGGAGGAATCAATGTAGCAGGATGGGAGATCGGCTCCAGAACCAACTCGGCTGGAGCCGAGATCAACTTTGCGAAGACTGGAGACTGAAAAAGCCTTTGAAGCACCCTAAGTCCGAATCGGACATCCTCGATGACCGAGAAGAGACCGACCGGGTCCGAGTCGACTTCTCCGCCGGCTCCGAAAGACTGGGGGACCGGCTCCGTAATGGTTCTAGAAGTATCGGCGCCGAGGGAGACTCCACTACAACTGCAATTTCCCTCGGAGCCGATGTGGACTTCGGCACCGAAGGGGAAGAGTCTGAGCGGGCAACCCCCATCGGTTCCGAAGGCAGTGGAGCCGATGAAGGTGACACGCCTCTCGACGCCCGAGCTCTCAACTCCGAAACCAGAGGAGTCGAGGCTGGAGACATCGAGGCAGACCATTCCGCCCTCGGCTCCGAAGTCCGTGGAGCCGACGGAGAAGCCTGCTGAGACTTTTTTGCTGCCGGATCCGACGGGCTGGTCGGAGCCGAAGGCTTTTTCTTCCTCGAAGGTGAAGAAGAAGAGGAAGATAGGGCTTCCTCAAAGGAAGGGGTAATAAGCCCTTTTAAGATCAACTTATGTTTCCTCTCTTGGAGGACGCGAGAGGAAAAAGCGTAGCAAACGCTACAGGACTCCTGAAGATGCTTCGGGCCTAAACAATAAACACATAAGGAATGGTCATCTGTTATAGACATTTTATAATTACATTTAACACACTTATTAAAACCGGATGGTCCATGCTCTTTAGACATGGTTATAAAAACAATAAACACCGACTACCAAAAACAAAGTTAGTACAGACAACCTAGACTCTAACTTAAACGCCTAGGGTAGGGCTAGGCCCCTCTAACTTAAACGGGACCGTTAACTAACAAAAAAAACACAATTTACCACAAGAAAAATATCAAAACCAATCACACAACAACAATAGCTGTTAAAACAGCTTTTGGGTAAGTTTTTACCAAAATTCAGACAGAAAAAATTTCTGACTAAAGATACTTAGCTCAGCCAAGTCCGAGACCACGTCTATGCTGAAAAGCGGCAAACGAGATCTGGGGAAGTGGTAGTGGTGCATCCTGGGATATGAGGTAACTCAGCCAATAAGAGACTGCGTTCTATTGTATAGCGGCCGAGTCGGAGCCGAGGATCGGCTCCGAACCCATCTGTAGAGAATGTAGGCGAGATAGGATCACATTACATCAGCTGTTTCTTAAATTGTCTGATATTGATTGTTTAAACTATGATAGACTAAAGCAATGTTTACTTGAATGCTTTTAAGTTAACACCTGAAGTTTACAGAAAAATGTTTTGTGAGCATAGATGCAAGGCAGATGAAAGTGTGTGTGATTACATTGCTGAGCTAAGCACTTATTTTTATAGGTGGGTGAGTTGGTGTCAGGTCACCCATTTGAAAGGTTGGCAGACCTTTTGGTGAGGGAACAAGCCCTAAGCACTTTACCCGAGGACATGAGAATCTGGTTGGCAGATTGGGAGTACAACTCTGCAGAGGAGCTGGGGATGGATTTCTACTTAGCAAGCAGGACATCACTGCACAGGAAGGGGATACCCAAGTGCTGCACATGGATATAAGGGAACCCATGGTGGGAAGCCTAAACCACCCCAACAGAGTCTACCAGTAACAAGGAAAGCCACTAGCTCAGGTACACTGCCAGGATCAGGAGTTAATGTTTTAAATGTAACCAGTGGGGCCATGTATCATATAGATGTCCACAGAAGCATGGTGGGGAACAAAAAGGTGTGGGAGCCAGCAAGTGGGAATAACAGTATGCCAATGGTAAGTTGCCTGGAGACAATAGGGGTACCAAGCTATTAGCAAAGTTTATATCCAATCTTAGTGAATGGAAAACAGGCTGCTAAGAGAGAGACACAGCCTCCGAAATAACCATTGTGTGGCCTGCAGTGGTTAAAGAGGAGCAGTACTTGCTCGGGCAGTCCACTGCAGTCAGAGTTTTAGGAAGGACCTCATTGCAAATGCCTTTGGCTAGAGTTCACCTTGAATGGGAGGGTGGAAGAGGAAGTAAGCAAGTAGGTGTGTTTGGGGATATCCATGCATGATAGGGAATGATTTTGATAATGCAGTACCTTCTGTGCATGCAGTTACACACAGTCAGGCTTGGAGACAAGCATGTGGGGCTGGCAGCCTTGGGAGACCCAGACAGACAGACCCCACACCTGAAGCCAAGACTGGTGAGGTGGCTGTGTCAAGGAGAGAGCTACCATGTAGCAGTGAGCCTGAAGGTGAGCCACAGCTGCTGGTAGGTACAGATGTTCCCTGGGGCAGAGTGACTGCAAGGGCAGAGGTGAATGATAGTACCCAGGCTGACAGTGACGCCCCCCTGTCAGAGGATACCAGACTTCCTGTGGAAGGGGAGCTGGTTACAAAGAGTTGAGAAAGGCTTAGCTCTCAGACACAACACTAAGAAGCTTGAGGTAGCTAGGGAAGTGCCTGATTCTCAAGGAAAAGGGGAATCTATATACTGGAACAATGGGGTACTGTATAGAGAGTGGACCCCTGAGGGAGGACTAGAGGGTGAGGTAATACTGCAGTTGGTAGTGGCCAGAGCCTACCATCTGGCACTTCTAGCCACAGCCCATGACATTTCTTTTGCAGGTCATATGGGCATAAAGCATACCAAGAGATGTATTATGCAGAACCTTTACTGGCCTGGGATTTCAAGGGATGTAACAGGGTACTGCAAGACCTGTGAGTAGTGCCAAAAAGGAGGCAAGGCAGGAGACAAGGTCTTGGCTCCTTTAATGCCTTTGTCTGTGATTAAGGAGCCATTTCAGAGGGTAGCTATGGATATTGCGGAGCCTCTGAATACCCCAAGCTTCACAGGGGAGAAGTATTTTCTGGTGGTAGTAGATTATGCTACTAGATACCCTGAGACGGTGGCTCTGTCCTCAATTGAGACAATGAAGGTGGCAAATGCTTTGGTAGAGATTTACAGCAGGGTAAGTTTCCCAAGAGAAATATTGACTGAGAGGTGCCAATTTTATGTCAGACCTGCTGGCTTGTCTGTGGAAGTGCTGTGGGTTGAAGCACCTAGAGACCACCCCCTATCATCCCCAGACTAATGGTCTTGTGGAGAGGTTAAACTCTATCCTAAAGACCATGCTACAGGCATCTGCAGATCAGTTTAAGAGAGAGTGGGACAAATATCTGACCCATCTGCTGTTTGCATTCAAGAGAGGTACTCCAGGAATCCACAGGGTTTTCCACCCTTTGAGTTGCTGTGTGGGGATAGGGTGAGGGGCCTTTATATTTGATTCATGATGAGTGGGAGAGTGAGTGTGAATCCCACAAGAAGTCTGTTGTGCCTTATGTCCTAAACCTCAGAACAAGGCTTATGGAGCTCATGGGCTTGGCACAGAAAAACCTGGCAAGGAGCCCAACAGCAGAAAAAGGTCTGGTATGACAGGAATGCTTGAGCCCGAGTATGCTGTGGGACAGGAGGGCATGGTTCTCATTCCTGCCAGACACAATAAGCTGCATGCAGCTTTGTACTGACCCTTCAAAAGGTCAGTGATGTTAACTGCATGGTAGAACTGCTGGACAGAAGGTAGGGGCACAAATTGTACCAGGTTAACATGATAAAAACCTACTATGATAGGGAGGCCCTGGGACTGAGTATTTGCACTGGCTGGCAGGAGGAGTCTGAGGGGATCTGGTGACAGATCACCTCAGTGAGGCTTGGTCTGACACCTCAGTGGAAGGGGAAGCAATGTCCCAGCGGCTATGCCTTATCCAGGTTCAAGAAATCCGAGCAGTGTTACAGAAGTCTGGGGGCATGTTAACTGGGAAACCTGGGTGTACCCACCTAGTGCAGCACCATGTGGATACAAGACCCCAAAGGCCTATCAAGCAGGCCCATTACAGGGTGCTTGAGCGAGTCAGACAGACTCTGAGGGAGGAGACAGAGGAAATGTTGGAACTGGGGGCAATCCAGGAGTCCAGCAGTCCCTGGGTCTCCCCAGTGGTGCTGGTCCCAAAGAAAGATGGCAGCACCAGGTTCTGTGAAGACTACAAAAAACTAAACAGTCACAGACTCACATGCTTACCCCATGCCTAGGACAGACGACGCCTTGAAGAAGCTGGTGATGCTTAGCATCTGACCACTATTGATCTGACCAAGAGCTATTGGCAGGTGCCCTTGACTCCCACCGCTAGAGGGAGAGAGACAGCAGCCTTTGTCACTCCTTTTTTTATTATATGTGTTCACAAAGATATCCTTTGGGATGAAAAATGCCCCAGCGACTTTCCAGAGGCTGGTACATCATATCCTAGCAGGAGCAGGAGACTATGCCCTTGCTTACCTGGATGATATTGTCATCTAAAGTTATTCCTGGCATGAGCATATTTAACATGTCAGGGAGGTCCTGGGCAGACGGCAAAGGGTAGGGTTGACCATGAAGCCTAGTAAGTGTCAGGTGGGTATGGCAGAGATCTCCTACCTGGGACAGAGTTGGGAGTACTAAGATCAGGCCAGAACCTGTCAAAGTGGAAGCTATTCAAGTGTGGCCTGCCCCTGTTACCAAAAAGAACGAGAGGTTCTTGGGGAGAGTGGGGTACTAGTAAAATGTGTTCCCAATTACAGTACAATAGCTGCTCCCCTCACAGACCTGATGAGGAAAAACAGGCTAGACAAGGTAGTGTGGACCCCAGCCTGTTAGCAGGCATTCCAAAAGCTTTAAGGGGCATTGAGAAGACCCCCTGTATTAGCCAGTCCAGATTACAGCAACAAATTTGTTGTGCTGGTGGATGCTTTGAACCATGGGTGGGGGCTGTACTCAGCCAGGATTCCTTACAGGGAGAAGAGCACCCAGTGTATATGTCAGCTGTAGACTCCAACCTAGGGAGAAATGTTATGCAGCAGTAGAAAAAGAATGTCTAGCCATAGTATGGGCACTGCAGAAACTTCAACCCTGTCTGTATGGAAGGAAATTCACTGTAGTTACAGACCACAATCCCTTAACATGGCTACATCAAGCCAGCCAGCAAAATGCCAAGTTATTAAGATGGAGCCTAGGGTTGTAGGCATATGATATGACAGTTCAGCACCATAGTGGGGTCAGCAATGCTAATGCAGATGGGTTCTCAAGACAGGGTATGGATTAATGTATTCCCAGACAGGCTCATTCCTCTCAAGCAAAGTTTCTCCAGGGTCACTTCAGAAACTAGCTTGAGTCTTCAAAGGGGGGAGAGATGTGACAATGTGAGGTACTGTCAGCTATGTCAGGAGACATAGGGCAGTGGATGTGTAACATATGCCAGCACAGCTAGCTGGAATTTAAAGAATATGCCATTTGTATATCAAACTCATTTGTACAGATGCCTGTGTTGAAAGATGTATTTGTAAAGCTGCTTGTGTTAAAAATGTACCAACAGTGGGTCCTAACTGTATTGTAACTGATTAAATGTATACGTTTTAACAGAGGACACTGGAAGAGAAGAGGTTAATCTCAGTCCAAATAACTTTGAAAAACAGTAAGAAATTACATTATTTAATTTAGATCATAAGATTGTATTTTACAATTCTGACTGCAACCACCAGACATGAAACGTCTGTGCCAGATAATGGTTTATTAGCTCCTGTAAGAAGAGTGAAGTGTTTTATGGTTTTAAAGCCTCCAGATGCTATAACACATCTCAGCAAAGCTCTATCTGTGTATATGGTAACACACGTGCTAAATACTGGTTCATTTTCTAGCAATCGGGGTAGTATGGGAACCAGAAGTCAGATAACCAGATGTATGTGATATCATTCTGTAATCTAGGATAAAAAATTATGTTTTAATACTAGATGAAAGTCTCATGGCACTCTGTTTTTAGAACCCAACACAGAAGGATCTCTCGCCCACTTCATCTTGTCTTGCTCTAGTAAGTGACCAAGGAATAGTAATTCTTTAGATCAAGTCAAGAAAATATAATGAGATTATTTAAATACTGTTTTCTGTATCTGTGTGAATCTATTTGTCTGTGTTATTTTAATATTTTCTGTGTCTGAAACTCTGGTGTTTATTGTAAATAGATATTTTGTATTTTCACATTCTTTTATTATTTATTATTAAATATATTTAAATGTTTTATTGTGGCTGGTCCTTTAGTGAAAATGTTAACCTTTGAGAATACACACAGCAGTGACTCTGTGGCCACTCCTGAAAGCCTTTCTGCATTGGTTAAAACACTAAAATTTCTACTAATATTAATTTCACTCAGTATAATTGGGTACCTTTGGAAGAGCCTTAGAGTAGCTGGTTTTGGAGTGTCTGGTGGCAGTAACTACATTATAGTCTGGGCAGAAGGCGACAGAGCTAGTAAATCTGTGCCAGCCTTTCCCAGGTCTGTGTGTGTGTGTGTGTGTGTGTGTGTGTGTGTGTGTGTGTGTGTGTGTGTGCGCGCGCGTGTGTGTGTGTGTGTAAAAATGAGAAGTTATGTACCTACCATAACGTTCCATGTTAGTTGTCTTCTTCTCGCCTTCTTTCTTGCTGGATGGGTTCGGAGTCGATCCTCGGCTCCGACTCGGCTTATACCAAAGCTTGAGAGCTATTTTTACCGGCTCGATGTAACCCTGTATCCCACAACGCTAGGCGCTAACTACCCAGATCTTGTTTGATAGCTAACACTATAGCAGTTCTGCCCCCAGAACAAAGGAGAGGATGGCATACCCATATAGATAGCCATCCCAAGAAAAAGATAACCACTGGAGACCATACTGGGCAAAAAGGGAAGGCTCCATACGATCCTATCGGTCTGTCTAGGCTAGGGGGTTTGAGGGCAGTACGCAAGAAAGAAGGCGAGAAGATGACAATTAACATGGAACGTTATGGTAGGTACATAACTTCTCAATGTTAAGTTGTCAATCTCGCCTTCATTCTTGCTGGATGGGACCGCATCCCTAGCACCTCGACCCTGGGTGGCTCATCGGAACAGACTCTTGAGGACGGTGGAACCAAAGTTAGCTCGGCTTCTGGAGGCCATGTCCAATTTGTAATGAGAAATAAAGGTATGGGGAGAGGCCCATGTGGCTGCCGCACAAATTGAATCTAAAGGCAACTTGTCCTGAAAGGCTATAGACGTAGCTAAGGCTCTAGTTGAATGGGCTCTAGGTCTTGAAGGAAGCTTTTGACGCCTCAGTCCATAGATGAAATTGATGACAGAGGCCAACCATCTGCAAAGGGTTACTTTGGAAACTGGAAGGCCTTTCTTCCCTTCAGCATAAGATAGGAAGAGCTGCTCAGATTTCCTAATTTGCTTGGTTCTATCCAGGTAGTAACGGAGTTGGCGATGAACATCCAAGAAATGCAACTTTTGTTCCGCTCTGTTAGAGTAATTAGGGAAGAAAACTGGGAGATCGATAGTCTGGTTTAGATTTGCCTCAGAAGATAACTTGGGTAAAAAGGAGGGGTTAATTCTGAGGGACACTCTATCTTTATGGAAAACCAGATAAGGAGGACGAACGTAAAGGGCGTGAAGTTCTGAGACTCTCCTCGCAGAGGTTATGGCCACTAGAAACAAAGTTTTCCATGAGAGTAACTTCAAGGAACAGGAAGCCGCAGGTTCAAAGGGAGGGAGAATCAAGGAGGTTAAAACTAGATTCAAATCCCACTGCGGTGTGGGATGTCTAACCGGGGGCTTAAGTAAAAAGATACCTTTAAGGAATGCTTTACAAAGTTTATGAGACATAATGGAGGAGTCTGACAAGCCAACATGAAAATTTGAAATGGCCGCTAACTGGACTCTGATAGTGGAGGAGAAGATCCTGAATGAAAGAGTTCGGCCAAAAAATCTAAGACCGATTGGATAGGAGCCAAAAATGGGTCAATGTTCCTAGATTTTGCCTAGAAGGAAAAACGTTTCCATTTGCTGGCATAAATCCTCCTGGCAGAAGATTTGTGAGAAGCTAAAATGATGTCACGTACCGAATGGGAGATAAAGGGAAGCCTGGCTAAGGTTGGAAGTGGAGCAACCAAGCTCTGAGGTTGAGAGAGCAGAGGGATTGGTGCAGCTTGCCCGACTGATGGGTCAAGAGATCTGGAACTGGGTCCAGATGACAGGGCTGCTCCAAGAGGTAACGATGCAGGAACGGAAACCATATTTGTCGAGGCCAGTACGGGGCAATGAAGATCATTGTGGATCTCAAGGCGGTAGCTTTCTGAATCAACTGAGTGATTAATGGAAAAGGGGGAAAGGCGTACAGGAGACCCCGGGGCCAATCGTGGACTACAGCATCTCTGGGGGGGTGGCCGGGAAGAGAGTGAAAAATTCATGGCATTTGCTGTTCTGGGGTGTAGCGAAAAGATCGCAGCAAAGCTGACCCCATTTTCTGAAAATTTCTTCCACTACTGACTGCTTGAGAGACCACTCGTGCAGCATGAGAATGGCTCTGCTCAGCCTGTCCGCTATGACGTTGGACTTCCCGGGGATATGCGTTGCTATCAGAAACCGCTGAGAGGAGATCACCCACTGCCAAAGTCTGAGTGCTTCTCAACATAAGGGATAGGACTTGGTTCCGCCGTGCTTGTTGATGTACCACACTACGGACATATTGTCCGTCTGAACTGCAATCATCCCGATGGGAAGAGAGTCCTGAAGGGCTTGCAACGCTAAAAGAACTGCTCTCATCTCTAGGACACTGATGTGCAGGTGGCACTCGAAAAGTTGCCAAGTGCCCTGGACCGTCCTGCCCTGAAAATGCCCCCCCCACCCGATCAGGGAGGCATCCGTTGTCACTGTAGCAACCGGGGGGGGGGAAACAAAGGGTCTGCCCTGAGTCACTTGAAGGGAGACCATCCACCAAGACAGGTGTTTTTTGCATAACTGGGTTATCAAAATGTAGTGTGACATCGGGAGCTGCTGGAAGGACCACTGAGAGAAGAGCATCCACTGCAGGAGTCACATGTGGAAGCGAGCTAAGGGAAGTAGAATGGCCGCCATGAGACCTAGAGTCTTCAGTACAAACTTGGCCTGAATTTTGTTGTTCTGAAGCAGGATATGAACATGTTCGTGAATATCTGAGATTCTTTGTGCCGTCAGTTTTGCAGAGAGTTCGACTGTGTCTAATATGGCGCCTATGAAGGTAATAGACTGACAAGGTGACAAAGCAGACTTTTCGAAGTTTATGGAGATACCTAGCTCTTCGCAAATCTGAATGGTGTAATCTCTGGATTGAATAAGTTGACGCCTGGTGGTGGCTGTAAGGAGCCAGTCGTCTAGATTTGGAAACACCTGGAATCCTTGATGCCTCAGATGAGCCGTAACCACTGCCATGCATTTGGTGAACACACGGGGGGCTGTAGTGAGACCAAAGGGCAGGGCCCTGAATTGGTAGTGACTGGCTCCCAGCCGGAAGCGGAGAAACCTCCTGGAGCGCCTGTGCATTTTGATGTGGTAGTACGCATCCTGAAGGTCTATAGAGCACATCCAATGGTCCTGACCCAAAAAGGGTAGAATGGACTGTAGCATGACCATCCGAAACTTCGTTCTTTGAACAGACTTGTTCAGTCTGCTGAGATCCAAAATTGGTCTCCAGTCCCCTATCTTTTTTGGTACCAAAAAGAACTTGGAGTAGATTCCGGATCCTTGCTGGTCTGCTGGGACTGGTTGGATGGCCCTTTGTCTTAGCAGTTTTGAGATTTCTAATACTGCTTGTTCCCTTAGACCGGGTGGAACATCTGGAAGGGGCCTGTTTGGCTGTTTTGGGGTGTGGACAAAGGAAATTTTGTAACCCTCGGATATGAGCGACCGTACCCATGTGTCTTCTGTAAGGGAAAGCCAGGCTTTTGGGTACAGTGATAATCTTCCCCCGACTGCCTCTGAAGGTGGACAGTCGGGCAGCTTCTCAGGGATGCTGGAAGGGTTGGACAGAGACAGCTTCCCTGCTACCCTGATTCTGCGGACCCCCACTGCCCCTGGGGCGGCATCTATTATTGTCCCCCCCCCGCCTCTAGAGGGGAACTCGCCTCGTGCGTCCGGCGCGACTCCCTGTGGTTTGCGGAACCACATTTTTCCACCCTTCTGACCTTTGGGGTATGGTCTGGATGGGGTGGAAAAACGGACTCCTACGGCAGAGAGAGTCTTGCCATCTTGTTCGCATCTGGTCAAAGTATTCTTCACCTGAGGTCCAAACAACACCGAACCATCAAAGGGAGAGTTGGTGAAGGACACCTTAAAGGGGTCAGCAAAGTTACAAAGCCGCATCTAGGCATGTCATCTTAAGGCCACACCTGTGCCTGTAGCCCTACTTGCCCCATCGGCCGCATAAGAAATAAGCCGCATGGAGGAGTTAACAATCGAGTTTAGGGTTGCCAGCTGAGAGTTGATTTTGTCCTGAGACCCCCCAGCTGTTGGATCCTGTAGAGTATCACCCATTTATTTGAGCAAGTCTCTTTGAAGATGGGTGAAATGACATAAGTAATTCAGCGACCGCATGGTAAAGGTCACTGAAGAAAACATCCGCTTGCCGTACCTATCCATGGTCCTAGATTCCTTATTAGGAGGATGGATAGGTACTGAAGGATCAGCCAGTTCCTTCTTAGTGGCTGCTGCCACCACCATGGCATCAACAGGGACACCCTTGGTCAAAAACTGTTTATCAGAAGGGGCTGTGATAAATTTTGAAGGCCTCCGCGGGGTAGGTTCCATCGAGTCAGGGACCGTCCATGCCTTCCTGGCCACCACTTCCATAAAGGGGTCAAAGGGCGGAGACACCCAGGAGGTGGAAGGGCGAGAACCAAACGCCTCTAGGTAGACCGACTCGTCCTCGGAAGGATTGAGGGTAGACCAGTTCCCCCTCTGCTTGAGGATCTCAAGGATGTCAGAGAAGGAGACATCCTCAGAGGGGGATCGTGGGGACCTTTCCAACTCATCCAAGTCGGTATCAGATGTGACGGACTCAGGGGAGTCCAGATGCTTCCTCCTACATTTCCTCTTCCGAGGGGGCTCCCATGACGGATCAGGGGAGGCCTCAGAAGAGAAGGATGCTCCCAATGGGGGCCCCTGAGGCGTAGGATCTCTGAGGTCAGGGTCAAGAGGATGGGTAGAGACCGTAGCAGGCACTACAGTGGGAGGAGCTGAGGGAGCTGACCGAGGAGCAGGCACAGGGGCCAGCACACTCCTCATGACCTCGAAAGCACCCCTATCAGGCAGGGAAGAAGGCCCCCGCTCTGAAGAGATAAGGATCCCTCCTGGCACCGAGAGGGATGGCTCCGAGGCCGATGTCGGAGCAGAATTCACCTGCGCCGAGGCTCCGAGAGGAAGAACGGGGTTGGACAAGGGTCCGATGCTACTCGCCCCCTCAGAACCGACGAGGGAGTCACGGCATCCGGATCCCTCCACGGACGGCACCATAGAAGAAATCGTAGCAGATGACGGAGCCGTAATGGGTGGTATCGGCTCAGACGTGTCGACGGTCCCGGCACCCACAAACTCCGGCTCCGAACTCAGGGGAAGAGTCGGAGGAGGAATCGAGGATGGAATGGGGATAGCCACTGTCTGTTGAGAAGGGCTATGAAGCATCTGGGCCAGTGCCTGCGACTTAAGGAGTCTGCTAACCACCCTCTCAAGGTCATGGTCCGAAAGCCTGGAAGACTGAGAGGAATGGGACCGGTGACTGCACTCCGAAAGCAAAGGAGATCTCGGAGCCGAATGGACTGACTCCAAAGAGGGGGACCTGGAGCGCTTACGAGTCAAAGTTGGTTCCGACAAAACTATCGGAGCCGACTGAGTTTTTGAAGCGTTGGCTCCAGCCGGAGCCGATGCCGAAGCAGAAGTAGCACCACTGGTCGGAGGCTCTAAACTCGGAGCCGATGATTTAGTGGGCTTAGAAGGCTTGCCCGACGAGGACTTGGCCAGGGAGCCTTCATGCTTCAATAAGCCTCTCAAAATCAACTTGTTTCTGCGTTCCTGCAGGACTCTTGGACTGAATGCATGGCAGATGGAACAAGAGTCCTGCAGGTGCAGAGGGCCTAGGCAATAAACGCAAGAAGTGTGATCGTCTGTCAGAGACATTTTCTGATAGCACGAGTCACACTTCTTGAAGCCTGAGACCTTGGAGTCCTTAGACATAATGTGGTAGAACACACCCAAACACACACACACACACACACACACACACACACACACACACACACACACACACACACACACACACACACCACAGTAAAGAAAAACCTAGTCCAGTCACTTCACCACACCAAAGACTAAGACTAAAAATACTAACTTTAACACAATGACTAAGAACTAACTTGGCCCGAAGGCCTAGCTATATAAGGGGAAGGAAGGACCGAGGGGATAGAAAATAGACCCAAAAGGGGACTATATAACGTGGGTTACTCTAAGAGAGTAAAAAGGGGAATTAATGAACACTAACCCTGAAAATAAAAGGGAAAAACCTTACCCAAAAAGCTGTTTTTTGAAAAATTTACCAGAGAGCTGGCAAAAACGCAACCTCGCAGCTAAGCGGCAAACGAGATCTGGGTAGTTAGCACCTAGCATTGTGGGATACAGGGTTACCTCGAGCCAGTAAAACAGCTCTCAAGCTTTGGTATAAGCCGAGTCGGAGACGAGGATCGGCTCCGAACCCATCCAGCAAGAATGAAGGCGAGACTGACAACATAACATTCAAATTTCAAAGAGTATGTGTGTCAGCTCTTTGGAGCAGGGACACAAAACACTAGTTTCACACAGAGGGTGCTGGAGGACTTGGACACTCAGCTGAATACCCAACTCCATATGTGTGCCAGTGGGGAGTCTTGCTAGGGACCTGGAGGGAGACACAGAAAGAAATTCAGACCCCGTAATGAGTGCATTCCCTTTGTGCTCCTAAGGGAAACCGTGCTTGAGGCAGAGATCTGCATCTGGAAATACTGTATCTACTTTTGTTACAATTGAACGTCTCTCTCCAGTGTCAGTGGTGAGGATTCAGGCTCCTTGATTACTGGCCCAGAGAGGAGACATCACCATTTAAATGTGGAAGATTTTTTCCCCAAAAGGTAACTTATCTTTCCAACAACGGAACAGCACAAGCTGTCCTCAGAAGCCCACAGAGCAGTATTCTCTACAGAGGCAGGAAAGCTCTGAAGGGCTTGACACTCACAGTTGTCTTTTTAGGTAGCTCAGATCAAGCTGTCTAATGGTTTGAATGCAATGAAGGTGCCCTGAAGCTTTGGAAGCTGGTCACCTGTTACATCCTTGGCAGGCTATAACCCAAATAGTTAGGCAATTACTGGGAGCTAGACATTTTGTGAATATGATTGGAGCTGTGGAAAGCCCAAAGGAAAAAGAAGACAGTTGAAACGAAACCAAATACAGAAAAGTTTAAACGGGGTATGAAATTTCTGTGAATATGTATAGGAATGCTTCAGATTTAGAGTAACCACAATCAATGTGGTGAGCAATGAAGGGAAAAAAAAGAGACTGAAGGATGAGTGTTTTGAATTTTGGAACTTTTATGAATGGAATGAGAAGAGACACATCCAGCATCAGTCTCCAAGTTCTGTCTTTCTTGGATATTAGAAATACTCTGGAATACAATCCTTTTCTTAGGATTTTGTAACTGGTTTTATAATGTCTTGGTAAAGCATCTGAGAAGGAAGGAGAGGAAACAGATGAGTCTGATTTTATGGAGGAGCAAATCACAGGTTTGGAGGGAAGGAGTTGCAGTGCCACTGCCACCTGTATCTGTTCTGAATTGTTTTCAGTATCCAGGAATAATATGATGTGATTTATTTACAAAGAGGGAAGGGGACAGAACAATTGTTTACTAGACTGAGTGAATGGCCAGGGTTGGGCAGAGAGATGATACAAGTAGATAGTATTGCATTTTTCTTTGAATCCCCTTGCCACTTTCTTGTAGTGGTGTTTACTGCATTTTTTTTTGCTGGTATTGTTTGAAGACTTTCCTGAAAAAAAAGGCCCAGGACTTTTTGTGCTTTGGAATGGTAATTGAATAATCTTGACTCTTTGAATAAGCTTACTTACTTTTTTTTCAAATCCTTTTAAGGCCTTGGCTGAGGAAACACCAAACAAAACATATTTGTCAAAGGAAGCATTAAGTATCTGGACCTTTACATCTTCAGGTGGATTATAATCTAAACTAAGCTTTTCCATGCATCACAGAACCTAACACAGTTGTCTGTAAAACTGCATCAGCTGCATTTTATAAACATTTTACTGTATGTTCGGTTCCTTGAGACACTTAAGAAATCATGTTAAGAAGAGAGGATTTTCCTTCAGAAGAAGATAAATTAGAAATAGTCTTACTAATCTCTGTAAGGGTTGCAAGCACATATTTGTTCATATGAGCCAAGACAACTAATTGTTCTAAATGCTCATGCAGAAGTGTAGACTTTCTCCTCAAATCTCTCCAAACTCCTTCCATCCTTATCAGATGGGATAGGATTAAAAGTAGTTAACTATTAGACACGGGAATCCTTGGTCAAGGAACAATGGCTGGATCTACCACAGAACTACAAAAGGAAAAAAAAAACTTGCTGGTTTGAGGAACTTTGAAAAGCATTATCAGTTTTATTTATTTTATTTTGGATGCAGAAGGCTGACTGTCTGGAGAAGCATATACAGAGCTGTGCTCCACAGAAACCAAGCCCTGGAAGAACATAAGGTGATGAGTGAAGTAGGCTGGGAAGACAAAAACTTCAACAACTCTTGCTCCAACAAGAAGCTTCTTCTTTTCCTCCCTAGACTGAAATTAGTCGGTTATAATAAGGACTAGAATGCAGGCCTGAGGGACCTGAATGGGGAGAAGAAGAAAAAGATAAAAGTCTAGGGATATTGGTTGGACACAATATTTTCTAATACTGCTTGATTTGGTTCCTCCAGGCATCTCTTTTCTTTATGCTTCTCTATTCTCTCTCTATTCTGTCTTTGTCTTTTTCTTCGGGGTGGACTGCCCTTCAGCAAATCCTTTAATATGAGTCTGTTGCAGTGATCCAAAATAATCCTGGAACTGAAATTCTTGCAAATAGAGCAGTCTGAATCAAGATGACTGACCACAAAACATGATACAAAGTTTCTGCACGGTAGTATCTTGTGTCAACATTGGCAGCATAACAGAAGCCAGAGGCCTTGTCCATAGTGAAATATCAAAATGCTGTAAAAGTAACTACAAAAAGGCACTACACTTATTTTCTATTAAGAAAAGCAACAAGAAAAGAAGCACACTTATTTTTAGACAATGGCAGTCAGGGGAATAGCAAATGAAAACGTTTGAACAGAAAAGTTCAGTAAATACATAAACTGCAGAAAATGCATATCCTATGAAATTAAGAAGCAGCAATAGGAAAATTCTTGAACTTATCTGACAATAATGACATAAAAAGCCAATAATGACATAAAAAGCCTAAGTTAATAAGCACGCTACTGTCAGATTCTACTGAATCACTGATAGCAGCAGTAACATATGGAGAAGCTAGCTAGGAGCAGGGGATTATGGGTAAGGGGAATAACTCAAGCTAGTAAAAATATTCATAGCTGCCATGCACGAGGTACCTTCAGCGACCAGTCCATCCATTTACAATGTACACACAGGACCAAGTTAAACATACTTCTTTTCATGGTACATTTACTGTCCACACATTCCATTCTTTGTCACAAAGGGATCTAAGCAGTATCTGTAGGTCACTGTGCACAACTACTGATTGGCAAGAATGTACACTTTTGTACTGGTAGATAAGATGGCAGAGGACAATGTTTCCAGAGCTGTAATTCAGTTTCCTTACCAACCCTAAGATATGAAGTTGCCATAAAAGTCATTCATAAGGAAAGAGAAAAATCACAGTCACATTTCTTTCAAGTATATGATCAGTGGATTTACCTTATGAGAAAGGACATAGCAATTTATACTGGTCTTCAATCTACAACTGAAATAAGTGGTTATTTCTTAATGCAGTCTCGGAAGGCTGAGAGTTGTCACTACAGTGGAAAATGCAACAGTCATATACTAAATAGCACTTACAAACCTATCAAAAATGAACAAATATTAAAGGGTAAAATATAGCGTTAAGTTAAGGGATGAACTCTGTATAGGACAGTGTCATTTTAGACTTTTACAGTTACAATAACTATCATAAAAGGCAAACTGTGAGATATCTTCCAAATACACATTGTTTATGAAATCATAAGCAAAGAATGGCTAGTATCTTCCACACACTTTGTACTACTTTGATATTTCTAAAATTACTCCCACTGTATCACTTTAAAGCTAATCTTCATTTCCCACCAAGGCATACATGTTCTCTCTTAAAAATATATCGCACCGGAATAAAGAAACTGGCTGAAAATCCTTGTATACATTTTAAACCTCTTCCAACCCCAAAGGTCAACTTTACAAGGCTTCATAACATTCAACAGCTATACTTTTCAATACTAGCAAAATAAAACTATAAAACTAGAAGTAATGGTTAGTATTCTTTAGAAAACTTACTGATATGCCAGAAGTGCTTCTGCAAATGTCATCATAGCTTCATTGCCTTCTTTTCCTCCCTTCTTTTTCTTCTTGCCCATGTTGAGATAGATATGCTATCAGAACACAAACATTAAGGTACATTAGAAAACCTATGAAATTATCTTTGTAGACACTATACAAAGAATACTAAATAAGAGTATAAAATAAATACTATTAAAGAATACACCAATATATTATAGTACTACTAACCAGCAGATTGTAGTACTACTAACTATAAAGCAAGTATTAGTCAAAAGTCAGGCATCTACCAGTGCATCCTCGTTTGATTATGTAATAAACAGATCTGCTTAAATGAGCATCTTGTACCCATCTGGCACTTACTGCAGGAGGTTAAGACTATGAGTTAGGCATCTACCAGTGCATCCTCATTTGATTATGCAATAAACAAATCTGCTTAAATGAGCATCTTGTACCCATCTGGCACTTATTGCAGGAGGTTAAGACTATGAGCTGTTATTTCCTGTGGTACAGGGTTTGATTCCCTCACCCATCATTTACCTAATGTGTGACCTTCAGTAAGTCACTTAACCAAACACTACTCCCAGGTTGCCCCTGAAAAGGGACTGTGTATCCTGTGAGGTTACCTGATTAACAAATGGGTATTATTATTATTACCTCTCATTAAGTTAACATTTACCAACTCCTTCCACGCTGTGTGTATATACCAGGCTCCCAAAAGGCAACCTTTTTTAACAGAGACCTCTTAATACCTGAAGTCCACTACTACGAACTGTAGCTCAACTGGACCCAGCCATTTATACTCTTAACAAGCTCAGAGCTATGGGACAGTGTATGTAGAATAAATAACTTTGGCAGTTTGTCTTTTAAAGTGTTTGTAAAAAACTTACATGACTGTGGTGATGTGTACACCTACGGTGCTACGTAGATTATATCCACTTTTTTTAGTCTCCCCGCCCTTTAAAATCTTTCGGGTTATGAAAGTTACAGCTAGTTTAGAACTGTGGTATATTCAGAATATTAACAAATAGAACAAAGTAACCTCCAGAAGCTGGAAAGGCTTGTTCTACAAGCCTTCTGCCCACTCATATAAAAGTGTTAGCAAAGGGGTTTTTTTTGGACAGTTTCCCAATCTATAAGATGATCTCTCCTGAAGCTATGACTACAGGATTCAAGGGCACAACTGATAAATGACTAACTGGAGCTGTAGGTTCCTGCCAGTACCATATATAATAACATACAATCAATAAAATACCTGAAAACAGATAGTTTCTGGCGGGTTTCATCTGCTGTGGCATGGCCAGACTCCTTAATCACAGCCTCACTGATCTAATCGGGTCATATCCAATAACAAGCCTACTACTTGTAACCTGTCTTCCACAGCAAGTTTACTAATAGCAGGCTGATCTGCAATGTGCCATGTTTAAATCTTCAATCCCTGCATAAGTGTGTTTTGGCTCCTTCCTCTCTTTGTGCATGCCAGGCAAGTAATTTGAATCGTAACAATACATTTCTTGTGCGATTGAATTATACCTACAGGTATTTTTTTGTTTTGTGATTATTTGAAATTTGAGTAATAACTTAATGGATAAATGCTGTTTCCAATAGCAGTTTAGATGCCTAATAATATTTACAATGTATCTGTAATTTTCTCAACAGACTAGACTCCAGAAGTTACTAGTAATGTATTTATAAACTGAATAAAAGAATGCATGACTTGTATTCATCTTAAAAGGACATGTATCCTTGCTTTTTATTAACTGTGTATATCTGCAGTTTTTGACTATTTTTGGTTTCTCAACTTCCAGATGAATTTATTCAGCTGTGCAGATTAGCAATTCTTAAAGGTTTTGGGATTTTTTTGGCATCCGTTAATTAAATTGTTGTTGGAACATTACTTGGTCTGAGGATTGTACTTCTTTAATACTAAATATCAAACCAAAGAGCGTATTTTCTCTCAACTGTAACTAATGCTAATGAGAGTGATTTGCCTGAAATAGCGCAAATAGCTCCTAATGTTGTAAGCAGTTCAGTAGTAAGGGCTATATGCAATAATAGCTGATCCTTTGCTTCGGTGTGCTATAGTTTAATTTATTAACGACAAGTTTGTTGCCCTCACATATACACAGGACCTCTGCCTTGCTATACAATTTTTAAGTTCTCGTTCTATACAGTGTTTATGCCCATCTCTCTCTTTCACTATAGTGCTTCCATGCTCTCATTCCTGTAACACCATCTTTTACTGTTTTTCAGGTTCCCAAAAGGCACCAGCATTAACCAAGACCTCTTAATAGCTGACTATGAACTCTAGTTCAACTGGACTGAACCATTTATACTCTTAACAACCCCAGAGCTACTGTGCGGTGTACATAGAATAAATAACTTCAGCCATTTGTCTTTTAAAGTGTTTGTAAAGAAATTACGTGATTGCAGTGGTGTGCACACCTGCAGGGGTATGTAAATTATATCCACTTTTTTTAGTCCCCCCGCCCTTTACAATCTATTGGGTTATGACATCATAGCTAGTTTCGAACTGTGGTCTATTTAGAATATTAACAAATACTAACAATGTATCATTAACAGCTCTTGAAGCTGGAAAAGCTTGTTCTAAAAGCCTTCTGCCCTCCCATTTAAAAGTGTTAGCAAAGGGTTTTTATCGGACAGGCTCTACCCTCTCTGTTCTCCCTCGCTTCACTCAGGCTCACAACGCATCTCTACCCATCCCGCATTCCCAACCACCCCCACTTCAATTACATTCAAAAGCTCCTCCCAAAAGTACTCTCTGACCAATCCCAATCCATCACCCACAATCCTCCACCTAACAATCCTAGCTCTTACAGGACACATTATTTAGATAACAGCCACATATTGCTAGTCCCACCCCCCACACACATTTTTCAGTCTTTCTTAATACACCCAACTTAATTTCTTCTTTATAATTTCTTTATCTTAAACCCAAAATTTCTTCTTTATAATTTCTTTATCTTAAACCCGACAAAATGTCACAACTAAAAATTATTACTAGCTTCACCATATTTATGTCTGCAGCCCTAATGCTGCTAATATATACTACTTCCCTTAAACACTCACAAATCAACTTTGCCCCAAAGTCCCCCACTCTTCTGACCCACTATGAAAAACATGCCAATACCTTTTCAAAAATATCACCTAGCCTAACCCAGTCAAACATTCTACTTTTCTAAGCAAAAAATTTTGTCTTCTTCCACAGAACCCATTTCATAATTTTATCATACCTTATTTTTGTGCAAAACACTCACCTACAACAACTAATACTCCCCTCCTCTCCTTAATCTAATTCAGTATGGTGATATCTACTCCAATCCTGGACCCCCTCAGTACTTCTCCTATACCCAATATCCTCTCTCACAAAATCTGTTACTAGTCATCTTAAACATAAGTAGCATTTCCAACAAAATAACCAAATTTCATTTCTCACTAACACAATACTCCCCTGATATATTTACTGTTTCTGAAACCTGGTTAAAGCTGCACATCAAAGACACCAAAATTCTGCCACCAGGATTTAACATTCTAAGAACTGACAGAATCAATAAAATAGCTGGAGGAGTAGTCTTAATTTATCCTAGTACATATACAATTCTACCTCTCTCCAAACCAATTCCCACATTTAGTAATGCTGAAATTCTCACTGCATCATTAAAGATAAACAGCACCAAACAACTTTGTATTGCAATAGTTGACATACTCCCAGGCCAAAATCTTCTTATACTTGAAATTCTTTCCTGAATATCTGCTTTAGATGTATAGGATCCATCTAGGTTCATTTATTTGTACTGATGGGCCATTTTGAGCCTAACCAGTTTCCTCATGTTACCAGCCTCCACGCTTATGCTATAGAGCGAGGCCTCTTATTGGCTGAGCTATCTTTATCCCAGGATGCACCACCACTAATCCCATAGATCTTGTTTGTCTGCATTCATGCACACATGCACAACTTGTTTATATAACATTGTTAGATGTTTCAAGATGAAACAACAGGATTCGGACCTTCTGATATCCTCTGATCTCCAAGGAAGGGGGAAGGAGGGTGGGTTATTAGGAATGTAGGCGAGATGGATCCCAAACATCTAAAGTTATGGTAAGTACATAACTAAAAGATGTTATGTGATCCTATCTCGCTTACATTCTACTGATGGGACAGCGTCCTAGCACCTAAATCCTGGGTGGCTCATTGGAAAACACTCCTGAGCACTGTGGAACCAAATGAAGCTCGTCCTCTAGATGCCACATCCAATTTGTAGTGGGAAATAAAGTGCGGGGAAGACCATGTAGCTGCAGCACAAATGTCACTAATGGCAAGCTTAGAATGAAATGCTATCGAGTAGCCATAGCCCTTGTAGAATGAGCTTTGACAGAGGTGGTAAGCTCTTTGTTAGAATAGGAATAAGCTTGAGTAATACAGTCCCTGATCCATTTGGCAATAGTGACCTTTGTGACAGCTTTGCCCAATTTATTGTCTGCAAAGGATACAAACAACTGATCTGTTTTCCTTGTTTATTTGGTCCTGTCTAAATAAAAACGCAACTGCCTGTGGACATCTAGTGTGTGGAATGAATTCTGCTTTGTTAGAATATTTTGGAAAAAGACTGGAAGTTCTAACGATTGTTGTAAGCAGAAACTGGAACAAACTTTAGGGACAAAGGAAGGATTTGGCCTGAGGGATACTCTGTCTTTGTGAAAAACCAAGTACGGGGGGTTTACTGACAAAGCTTGAAGCTCTGAAACTCTTCTGGCAGAAGTAATTGCCACCAGAAAAGCTGTCTTCCATGATAGAAACTTTAGATCACATGTAGCCGCCGGTTCAAAGGGAAGGAAGTCAAGCCGTAACACTATATCGAGATCCCATGGAGGTGCAGGATGAGAAATCGGAGGTCTTAATAGAGCAGCACCTTTCAAGAAGGTCTTACACAATCTGTTGCTCATTAAAGGTAGGTTTATGGATTCGTGAAAATTGGAAATCGCTGCCAATTGGACCTTGATGGTAGAGACTGAAGAGCCTTGATTGAAAAGAGAAGTTAAAAATTTTAGTACTTCTGCCACGGCAATAGAGATGGGGTCCAGGCCCCGGAGTTGAGCCCAAATAGCAAATCTTTTCCATTTGCTAGAATACAGTTTCTTTGTAGCAGACTTATGGGCCGAAGATAATATGTGTACAACCTCTGGATCCAATGTATGACTCCTGACTATAGTCGGAAGAGGAGGAGCCAAGCAGTCAATTTTAAGGTGTGCAGGGACTGGTGGAATAGTCCCGACTGATGAACCAAAAGATCTGGGATCTGATCCAGGAACCATGGACCTTCCAGAGCATATTTCCGAAGGTAGGGAAACCATACTTGAGGCCAGTAAGGAGCAATTAAGATCATTTTGCTCCCCAAGAGAGATGCCTTTTGAATCACCCTGGGAAGGAGAGGAACTGGAGGGAAGGCATAAAGCAAGCCGGTGGGCCAAGGACGGACTAGGGCTCTTCCCCGGAGCCGGGGTTAAAGAGAAGAATTCTTTGCACTTTGCATTCAGAGGAGTCGCGAAGAGGTCGCAACATGGAACTCCCCATTTGCTGAAAATCTGACTTGCAACTGTCATATTCAGAGACCATTCGTGAGGAGAGGACGGTTCTGCTCAATCTGTCAGCTATCACATTGGACTTGCCCGGTATGTGAGTAGCCACTAGAAAGCGTTTGGTCAAGACTGCCCATTCCCAAACTCTCATGGCTTCTCTGCAAAGAGGATAGGATCTGGTCCCTCCCTGTTTGTTCAGGTACCAGACAACTGACATGTTGTCTGAGTGTGAGCAACAATTACGCCCTGAGGGAGATAATCGTGAAGGGCTTGAAGGGACAAGTACTGCCCTCATTTCTAGGATGTTGATATGAAGTAGGGTCTCTTCCGGGTGCCATTTGCCTTGGACTGACCTGCCCAGGGAATGCCCCCCCCACCCCATCTGGGAGGCGTCCGTGGTCAAAGTGGCCACAGGAGGAGGTAGAACACAGGGTCGTCCCTGATCCAAATTGGAGGGCACTAGCCACCAGCGAAGGTCCCGTTTGCAAGATTCCGTGATCCATATGAGGTGACTGAGAGGGAGTTCCTGAAAGGACCACTGAGCTGAAAGAAGCCATTGGAGAATTCTCATGTGCAACCTTGCCAAGGGGACTAGAAGAACCGTGGTGGACATGGATCCCAATAGCTGCAGGACCATCCTGGCTGGAGCTTTGGACCTGGGAAGTAAGGCTCGAACTTGAGTCTGTATGGTTTGTATTCTGTCTGTAGGTAGATAGACCCGCATTCGGTTTGAGTCTATCTCTACCCCTATGAATCTTATTCGTTGAGATGGCAGCAACACAGACTTTGGCCAATTGAAGGTGATTCCAAGGGAACTGACGAGTGATATAGTGGCTCGAAGACTCTGCAGTAGTAGATGCCTGGAGGTGGCAGTTAGGAGCCAGTCATCTGAATGGAAACACCTGGAATCCTAGACTTCTCAGGTGAGCAGTCATGACTGCCAAACACTTGGTGAATACCCTGGGGGCTGTGGTGAGACCAAAGGGCAGCCGCGGAACTGAAAATGACTGCCTCCTAGGCTGGGCGCAGATGTCTCCTGGACGCTTGATGTACCATGATATGGTAATAAGCGACCTTGAGATCTATGGAGCACATCCAAACACCCTTCTCCAGCAATGGGAGAATGGTTTGTAGGGTGACCATTCGAACTTGGACTTTCTGACTGAGCGGTTTAGGATGCTGGGGTCCAAAATGGGCCTCAAGTCCCGGTCTTTTTGGCACCAAAAGAATCTTGAGTAAGTCCCTAATCCGATCTGGTCTGCAGGGACCGGTTGGATGACTCCTTTTGCAGCAGCTTTGAAACTTCTGAGGCTGCAGTATCCCGTTGACTGGGTGGCGGGTCGGGATTTTTGGACTGAGGGGGATGAGAGAATGGGATGGTGTAACCTCCGGCGATAATTGAAGCACCCATCGGTCCTGAGTGATACCTTCCCAGGCTTTTAGGTGCTTGGCGACCCCGACTGGCTCGGAGCTGCACAGTTGGGCAATCCCTCAGGGACTGTGAAGGCTGAAGAGCCCACGAAAGGACTCGCGGTCTCCAGTGTTGCGAGGGCCTCTGCCGCCTCTGGGGCAGCGGGAATTCCGAAAAAACCCTCCTGCCTCTGGAAGGGAGTCCTCCCTACTGAGAGGGGTAAGGCTTCTGAGATCTACAGAACCACATTTTCCTCCTCTTTTAGCTTTGGGATAAGGCCGAAAGGAGTGGAAAATCGTGCCCCTGACGATCAGTCAGAGTCTTACCCTCCTGTTCACAGCGGGTCAGTGTGTCCTTTACCTTGGGTCCAAACAGGGAGGACCCATCAAAGGCGTCGGCAAGGATGACTTAAAGGCCTCGCGAAATGACACAGGTGGAGCCAGGCTTGTCTCCGTGAGAGCAATGCCTGTACCGCCGCTCTACTAGCCTTGGCTGCATAAGAAATGAGCCTCATGGACGAGTTTGAGATGGGGCGACATTGTAGCCAGCTGAGAGCCAACCGTCTGGGCCAGCTCCTCAGGCAGGTTACCCAAGAGGGTATCGGATAGTTCTTTAATCAGATCCCTCTGAAATCTGGTAAAGTGCGTAAGGTAGTTCAAGGACCTCAATGTAAAGGCCGCTGAACTCAGGGTGCGCTTTCGTGCCGATCCATGCTCCTAGACTCCTTATTAGGAGGATGGACGGACGTCAAAGCCTCTGCTACATCTTGCTGGGTAGCAGATGCCACCACCAAAGCATCTACAGCCACACCTTTAGTTAGAAACTCTTTTTCAGGGGTGCGAGGAACTTATTGGAAGAGCAGGCACGGTTCCACAGAGTCTGGGTGTTCCCCGCCGACAGATCAAATCCAAGAGCTCATCGAGGCGGAGACACCCAGGAGGCGGAAGAGCTGAGCCCGAAGGCCTTCAGGAAACCGACTCATCAGCAGAAGGAGGTTTGGACTGCCAGCCGCCTCGTTGTTTTAGGGCTTCCAGGATGTCTGCAAAGGAGACATCATCCGAGGGCGACTTAGGGACCCCTCTGCATCATCGAGATCAGTGTCTGATGTAAGAGACTCATCAGGGGAGTCAACGTGCTTCCTCTTGCACGATCTCTTCCTGGAGGGTTCTTACGAAGAGGCTTCAGAAGGACCTCCAGGAGGAGAAACAGTGGGGGTAACCTCAGGCCCCGGGGCTCCGCTGTCTAAGGACAGGAGGACTGCCAAAGACCCAGTCTCGGTATACAGGGAAGGAGCTGGGGAGACCGTGGAGGTAGCCAAGGAAGATCTGGCTACTTGCCTCCTCATAGCCCTGAAGGCGGGACCACCAGAATCCTGGGAGGGTCCCACCTCCATTAGCCCGCGACAGTGGGCGGCACTCCCGCCGCTGGCGCACCAAGAGGGAGGCTTGGGACCGAAAACATCAATCCAAGCCTCTCCCCAGGGCCGGCGGAAGAAGTCCGTGTACTGAACTCCGACCCAAGAGCCGGAGTTGGAGCAAGGTCGGACCCGACCCTAAAACCTCCACGGTTCCACCAGCACCGGCTCCAAGCAGTGCCGAGGCTGTTGGAGGAGGAACCATAGTAGGAAGTGGACCATCGGCTCGAGCCGAATGGGCTGGAGCCGAAAACAGCTTTTGGAACACGGAGACTGGAAGAGTCTTAGGAGCACCCTGTTGATGTCGAATCAGACATCTTGGATGATCTGGAGGATACCGATCGGGCCGAACCGATTTCTCCATTGGCTCCAGGACTCGGGGACCCGGCTCAGATGGACTCCGACTATCGGCTCCGAGGGAGATCTCAAGGCAATTTCCTTGGTGCCGATAAGGACTCGGCTCGAGGGAAGAGTCTGACCGGTAACCTTATCGGCTCCAATATCAGTGGAGCCGATGAAGGTGACCGCCTCTCGATGCCCCAGTCCTCGGCTCCGAGACCAGAGGGGTCGAGGCTGGAGGCATCGAGGCCAGTTGCCCTTGCTCCGAAAGTCCGTGGAGCCGATGGAAGTCTGCCTAGGTTTTTTTTGTCGGTTCCGACTGACTAATTGAGGACTTTCTTCTTTTTGAAGGAGGTGGCGAAGATCAAAATAACAAGAAAAAAATAGCTAGAAGTTCAAAAGTAAAGTTTTTTTTTTTTTTTTTTTTACACAATAAGAAATAACACAGAAAGAGAGGTCAAGACCCTCTAACTAAAGCAATTACTTGACCCACTAACTAAACACTAGCCAAAAAAAGCTCTAGAATAGCAAAGGGAAGGCCCTCTAAGTAAAGCGGAAACCTTCCCTTCACAAAAATAACAATTTTCTCAACAGAAAAAGCAAATACACACACGTATCACAAGAATAGCCGTTAAAACAGCTTTTGGTTTGAAAACTAGGAAATTCCTCACAGGAAAAGTCTAAATAAATAGTACTTAGCCCAGCCAAGTTGAGACCACGTCTAAGCTTGTAAGCGGCAAACGAGATCTGGGGGATTAGTGGTGGTGCATCCTGGGATAAAGATAGCTCAGCCAATAAGAGGCCTCGCTCTATAGCATAAGAGTGCCGAGTCGGAGCCGAGGGATCGGCTCCGAGCCCATCAGTACAGAATGTAGGCGAGATAGGATCACATAACATCCTTCTTATACTTGAAGATATTCTTTCCTGAATATCTGAAAACATCTCCAGTGAAACAGTAATCATGGGAAATGTCAATATCAATTGTCAAAAATGATCCACCGATTCACCAGCAAACAATCTCAACCTCTACACAACTCATCACCACCCCAGTTAGAATACAAAACAATAGTAACTTTGGTTCAACCCTAGATTGGATCTTGTCTTTGACCCCCACAAGTACTCAAATTCCAATACACTCCCTAAATTCTTAAGTGTACACCTACCTGCATACACTTACAGAATCACCCTCCAAAAGCCCCAAACCCACACCTACAAAACATCCAGAAACCTAACAAACTTTGGTCAAGACCTCCGTAATAGTACATTAAAATCATTCAACTGGTCCATGCTAAAAATGTTACCCATAGACAATGCATCTATACAATAAACTATTTTTAGATGCTCTTAACAATTTAGCCCCTCTCAGAACACAAACAAAAGTAGATCATGCACCCTGGTTAACCAAATTCACTAAACAAATATTTAAAGTCAGAGATAAAGTTTGGAAAGCTTGTCAAAAGAATAAAAACAATGGAAAATTTCAGGCAGATATGAAACAAAGCAAAAAAAAAAAAAAAATCAGTACATGCTGATAAAAAAGGAATTTTACACAGCAACTAGCCAACCACAAAATCAATCCACAAAATTTTTGGAAAACCAACATCACTTCTTACCCCTGGGTCCACTCAAAATCCCCAACTACATACAAAACACCAAATGAAGTGGCTAATATGTTTAATACCCATATTTTATAGGCAGCATAGCTAAATTGGTTACAGGCTCTAACTATCGGAAATGCTAACTCCACAGATAATATTCTGCCCCTCCACCAAACATCCACTTCAGACAACACAACCTCTTTTCTCTCTTGCCAAAATACATCAACACCTAACACTCAGTCTCCTCCCTTCTCTTTACAACCTGTATAGGTTCACAGATAGGTTCATTTATTTGTACTAGACTAATTCCCCATGTAGGCCATTTTGAGCCTAACCAGTTTCCTCATGTGAGAATCAAACCCTGCAAGTTATGCTTGTAAGGTAAACACCTTAACCATTATGCCAGCCTCCCATGATTTCTTCTTCTTCTTCGGATGACCTCCCATCAGAATACTTAAAACATGCTGCCGAATATATTGCTTACCCTGTCAGCATACTTATCAATCAATCCATAAGTGAATCCCACGTCCCAACTCTTTTGAAGCTATCTATAATAACCCCTCTTCAAAGGAGGTAAATTAAATGAACTAAAACTATAGACTCATCTCTATATTATCCCCTCTACCAAAACTACTTAAAAAGTGTGTACACCTGCAATTACTAAACTACCTTATCCGTAACAACCGTCTTACACCCACAAAACATTGATTTAGGCCTACACACAGCACAATTGCCCTTATCTCCTTCACTGATATAGTAAACAAAGTTAGGGATTCCGGACAGTTAACCTCTGTAATACTACTAGATCTATTAAAGGCCTATGACATGGTATCACATGACAAACATCTACAGCAACTTTCTTCACTAGGATGTTCACAATCCTCCCAACAATGGTTTAACATCTAACCAACAGAAGTGTTACATGGCAATGTTACCTATCACAATAGCAGACTAACAAAACAGGAGTCCCACAAGAGTCCATACTTAGACCCTTCCTGTTCAATATCTTCATCAATAACCTACACACCACCTCCCTACAAAGCACATTAATCCAGTACACTGACAATTCCACAATCATCTCCTCATTAAACAATATACCAGGCCTTCTACAAATAACACAAAATGCTTTATCTCAATAGAATCTTGGCTAAATGAAAAATAATTACTGGTTAACCCCAACAAAACAAAACTTCTACTTTTTACTCCCAAAACAGTCTCATCTGAATTTAACATTTACTCCCAAAACAAAAACAGAAATTGAATCTGTAACACACACTAAGCTACTAGGTAACACCATAAGCAATAAACTCACATTTGAACACCACATACACAATACTATTAACAAAAAAAAAAAAAAAAAAACACTTCAAACTTGAGACACTCTACAGACACAAAAATTTTATGGATCCTTCTACCAAAAGAATGCTTTATCCTCTCTCCTATTTTAACCAACCTGCACTCGTCCCTAATAAATGTCAGTCCTGCTACTGCAAGATCATCAAATTTTCCACAGGCTTATCATGCCATTCACATCACTGCAAAGCTTTTACAGAGCTAAACTGGCTCGAATCCCCAGACCATCTTAACTATATACAACTATCTATTGCACATAAAATAATATATAAACCAGATTCCTGTCCCACCCTAAAATCTGTTCTGCACAGCTACATTCCTAGCAGAACTCTCTGTTCATTACACAAACAACTAAGTGTATACAAACCAAATAGAAGCACCAACCAGTGCCTTTATTCCTATGCTATAGCTACACTATGGAGGCCAGAAGAAATTTTTAGTATAGATAATGCCAATAAGTTCAAGATTGCACTAAAACACACCTTCTTAATTCACACATCTGTCTATGCTCTAAAACAAATATGTAACCCACACCTCTCCCTCTTAACCTCTCATAGTCATATTTCTCCCAAACATTTATTCCATCATCCACCTATACCCCCTTTCTTTTCTGTTTACTCACTCACCTCCAACTACCTCTTTCATACGTCTTACCCCTTGCTACCCCCACTTCCTCTTGTCAAAACTCCCTCTGGCTCCATTTCTCCTATTTTCCTACTGACGTATTCCTTAACTCACCTCTCAAACAGCCAAAATTGTATCCTAACTTTCCACCTCATTACCACTATTAATGTCCTTCAATATAAACCACCTTCTCCAATTACTATCAAACGTTTCGTACATTACTTATTCTTGAATCTGCTTATAAATACCATTTAATTTATTTTTTATGTCTTTCGTTTATATTTAAACAGATCACAACTCTTACTTTAAATGCTATTTCAGCACCTCCATTGTAACTCACACACTAATTATTGTAACAATTTTTGCAATTCTACATATGTTTTCCTTTTATAGATATGTAATATTTTAAAATGTCATTATTAAACGTTACTGGAGCTTGACTTTCCTAGTCACCAAATGTCAATAAATAAATAAGTAAGATAGATTAATTATTTTGCCTTTTCTTTCCTACTTCTGCTCTTTGTTCCTCTCAGTTCAGATAGTATCTCTGCATATTGAAATTATCATTAGCACCTTTACAGAATTTTTTATTTACAACATTATCTATAGTTCACTTCATTGTGCATACTTGCAATATGGCTATAGTCTGAATTACCAAAATTAAAAGTTATGTACTCACCATAACTAGACATCTGTGTTGCCCATGTTTTCATTCTTTTTCAATGAATGGGTTACAGATCTGATCCTTGGATCTGACTGGCAGCATATTTCAGAATTTGGATGCCACATTCAAGCTCCTTCCTCTGCCCATAATGCCCTAGTCCATCCTCAATACCTCAGACTGAGTTTGTTCCCATAAAATCCTCATAAATTAGATAAAGAAAAGGAATAGCTCCAAAGAATTGGGCTCAAACTCAGAACTATAAGTTCCAATAATTAGTCCAACAGGTTCCTGCAGAAAATTTTAGGAAGGGGAATGGAAGGGGGGGGGGGTTGTGGAAGAATGAAAATGGATAACACAGATGCCTAATTATGGTAAGTACATAGCTTTTAAATCTGGTGTTGTCCTTTTCATTCTTCCTCACTGAATTGGACAGACTCCCCAGTTATGTTAATCTTAGGTGGCCCTCATGGAAGGATATTCCAGAGAACCACTGAGCCAAAGGCAGCTCTGCTTCTGGATGTTAGATCCAATTTGTGATGAGTAACAAAGGTATGAGCATTGGACCTTGCAGCTGCTGAGCAAATACCATCAATAGAAGTTATTGACCAAAAAGCAAAAATCCATGGATCTAGTTGAGTGGGCTTTAGATGGTCTTGATAAGGAAATGCCGTGTTGAGAATAGATCCATGAAATGCAATCAGTTATCCATTTAGCCAATGCACCTTTAGAAACTGGATAACTCAGTTGATTTGATGAAAAGAATACAAACAGATGATCTTATTTTTTGATTTGTTTCATTATATGTAGACAAACCATAATTGCCTGTGCACATCCAGGAGATGTAACATGTAGTCTCCTTTGTTTGAAAAATTTGGAAAGATAACTAGTAAATGAATCAATGGATCAGTTAATGTTAGATTCAGAAGCCACTTTAGGTAAAAAGGAAGGGTTTGTATATAAAGTTTCTCTCTCTTTATGGAAAATAACGTAGGCAGTCTTTATGATAAAACCTGGAATTCAGAAATTCTTTTGAAGAAGTGATAGCTACTAAAAGGGGTATTTTCCATGACATAAATTTTAAATATTTTTTGCTGAAAATTCAAAGGGTTTCCTGAGTCAGACCTTGTAGCATGACAGTCAGATCCCAGGGAGGTGAAGGATCCTTTATTGGAGGTCTTTTGCTGAAAATTCAAGGGTTTCCTGAGTCAGACCTTGTAGCATGACAGTCAGATCCCAGAGAGGTGAAGGATCCTTTATTGGAGGTCTAAGGAGAAATATACCTTTCAGAAAGGCTTCACATAACTTCAAAGAGGCCAAAGAATACTTTTTATCTCCTATATGAAAATTTGAAATTGCTGGCAATTGTAGTTTAATTGTAGAAAAACTAGCTCCTTCTTTAAAACGTGTAGCCAGAAAGTCAAGGACAGCAGAGATCGGAAGAAGGGTCATCATAATTTCTCAATGCCCACAAGGATAATCTTTTCCATTTGTACTTGCAAACCTTCTTGGAGTCTTTTTGTAAAAATAATAGAATGATACATACTGGGGAAGAAAGTTTGGGCTGTCTGGCTATTACTGGAACTGGAGAAATCATATGGTTAGCTTGAAGGCTGGGATGCTGGGATGATTCATCCCTGATGGGTGTGAGAGATCTGGAGTTGGGTCCAGTATCCAGGGAGGATAAAGAAGGTGAGACCAAAGGAAGGGGAACCATACCTGTTGAGGCCAGTAAAGAGCAATGAGGATGACTGAGCTCTTCATCCAGATTGCTTTCTGTAGAAATTTGAGGATCAAAGGAAGTAGAGGATAAAAGTAAAGGAGAAGGATTGCCAAATGTTGACTAGAGCATCTCTCAGTGACTTCCCCTGAGAGGGAGAGAAAAATACCTGCTGCACTTGTTGTGGGGGGATGCAAAGAGGTCACAGTACAGTTGACCCCAAAAACAGAAAATTTTCTCCACCATTGATTGTCTGGGAGACCACACGTGAGGCATCATAAAGGACCTGCTTAGTTTGTCCGCTAGTATGTTGGTTTTTCCTGGAATGTGCATTGCAATTAGAAAGCGGCTGGTGGAGATCATCTATGGCCACACTCTCATAGCCTCTCTGCAGACTGGGTAATACTGGCTTCTCCATTGTTTGTTGATCTACCAGACTACAAACATGTTGTTGGTCTGAATCACAATAGTCACTAGAGGAAGAACATCTTGAAATGCCTACAACACTAAACGTCCTGCTCTTATCTATAGGATATTGATATGTGAACTGGTCTCTTGGGGAACCATATGTCTTGGACTATCTTTCCCAAGTAACGCCCCCCCACCCCAACTGGGAGATGTATGTATTCGCTATGGCCATTGGGGGCACTAAAATAAAGGGTTGGCCTAGGTAAATGTCTGAATGTATCCACCAGTGGATGTGGTGTTTGCAAACTGGTGTAAGCCTGACTGGAAAAATAGGGGTTGTCAAAGATTAGACCATTGAACAGCTAGAGTCCATTGAGGAACACACATAGTAACGTGCTAAAGGAAACATGATAATTGCTGCTGCCATAGACCCCAGTGCTTGAAGAATGAATCCAGCTGGAGGAGACAGATGGGAAAGAATCTGATGAACCTGAAATCTAAGTGTGTCTATGCGATAAGCTGCTAAGGATGCAGTTTGCATTGTCGTGTTCAGATGTGTGCCAATAAACTCCAGAATCTGTATTTGTGTTCAATTCTGATTTGGTGTAATTGATTGGTATTCCCAGTGAGTGACAAATCTGGAGCAAATAGTCCCTGGATTGTTGAAGGAGATGCATGGAGGGGCAGTGAGGAGCCAGTCATTTAGATATGAAAACACCTGGAATCCTTTTAGTCTCAAGTGAGCTGCCACTGCTGCCATACAAATTGGTAAACACTATGGGGGCTATGGTGAGTCCAAAAGGCAGGGCTTGAATTGGTAATGACTGGATTCCAGCCGAAAGTGGAATCTATAGAGCACATCCAATCATCCTTGTGAAAAAATGGTAGAATGGACTGTACCGTGACCATTTGTAACTTTGACTTTTTCAAGTACTGATTCAGTTTGCTCAGATCCAAAACTGGTCTCAGGTCCCTTGTCTTTTTGGGTACTGAAAAGAAACGTGAGTAAGTTATGAATCCTACTTGGTCTGGTGAAACCTCCTGGATGATTCTTTTATCTAGCAGCTTTTGAATTTCCTGGGATGCTTCCTTCCTCTGATTGGGTGGAACATTAGAAAGCTTTTTTCTCTTGTAGATTGGGGGTTGAGAAAATGGTATGAAGTAACCTCTGGATATTACTTTAACATCCAAATATCTTTTGTTATAGTAGTCCAGGCATCTGGGTGCAAGAACAATTGTCCCCAGACTGCCACCAGAGGTGGGCAGTACTTCAGGAGCGCTGATAGGGTCTATCCTGAAAAGAATCACGGAAACCTTGATTGTGTGGGTCTCTTCTGCCTCAAGGGTGATATCTGTCATTAGAACTGTCCCCTTTGCCTCTGAAGCAGTTGCCCCTGCACAGATCTTGGAATTTGTGAAACCACATTTTCTTACCTCCTCTCTGATTTCTAGAAAATGTTCATTGTGGAGTCGAAAATTTGATTCCCATGGCAGAGAGGGTCTTGCCTTCTTGTTAGCAGTACATCAGCATTTCTTTCATAGATGGACCAAACAAGGATGTTCCAAAGGGAGCATTGATGAAAGACGTCTTGAAAGACTCTGCACATAGTTGCATCAAGGCATGTCTCCTTACAGCAATGCATGAAACAGCCACTCAAGAGGTGCTTTCAGCTGTGTGAGAGATCAACCTCATGGACGCATTGGAAATTAATAAAAGAGTGGCCAGCTGAGAAGATGATTTTTTGAAATCAACTGCAGATATGGACTTAGAGAGAATTTGACAGTTCTTTGGTCAAACCTCTGTACAGTCTTGTAAAATGCACCAAATAGTTAATGAACCTCAAGGTGAATGTTGCTGAGGCAAAGACTTGCTTTCCCATTCTGGCCAGTACCCTAGACTCTCTGTTTGGTGGGTGAACAGACTAGCTCTGTTCTGCTAGCTCTTCTTTAGTGGCCACTGCCACCACCATAGCATCTACTAGGACTCCTTTGCTTGTTTATCTTTAGGGGCAGCTAGGAATTTGTCAGGTCAGCAAGGTATAGGCTTAACGTAATCTGGCTCCATCCATGCCCAATGAGAGACTAAATCGATGAGCTTATCACCTGGGGGAGTTACCCAAGATGTAGATGGGCCAGAATCAAAAGTTTCCAGAAATACTGATTCATCTGGAGAAAGATTGTCAAAGACCAACCACCTTTCTGTCTAAGGATTTCTAATATGTTTCCAAAGGAGACATCATCATCAGTTGCTGATATGGTGAACCTTCTCCTTCCTTGAAATCAGTGTCTTCAGTGAGCGCTTATAACAGGGAATCTATGTGCCTCCCCTTGCACATCCTCTTCCAATGGATCTCTTCCGGGGATGTCAGGGAAGGTATCAGAAGGAAGAGAGGGAGAGCTTCTCTACAGGCACTGACTGGAAACTAGTTGGAAATGACTGTTTCTGTGGAATATGTCTGATTGATTCAGAACAGAAGAGAGAATCGGAAGTGGATCTGAAGGATGAGAGACCAGATCTTTAGAAGAGAAAAAGCCCTTTCTGCAACCTCAAAGGTAGATGCACCTTGAGAAGCAGTGGCCACCTGCACAGGAGCCGAGACTTCCAGTATGGGTAGCTCATGACTTTGACCGGATCCATCCATGGAGGAGGGGACTGGATCCGAGCTGTCCAGTGCCAAGGCTCCAAGGGGCAGGGATGGATCTGAAAAACATCAGAGTAAATCCCAGCCCCACAGACCAGATGCCAAAGTTTCAATCCGAAGGAAGAGTGGAGCTGGTCAGGGATACTGTCTGAGTATAGGGAAGTGGTTCTCTTTGAATCAGACTCCAGACCTCTCAGAGCCATTGAGTCCTGGGGCTCCAAAACCAAAGAATGGATCAGAGAAGGAGATAGTATTGTGTGAGTAGTGGCCTGAAGACTCACAGATTCAACAGGGGATGGAGCCAAGATGATCCGCATCTAGATCTGAACTCTGAGAAATGTTCATATCGACCTATCCACATCCACTTCAGAAATACTTGTGGAGGATCTGGAGGATGTGATAGACTGGAACCTAGAGTATTTGTGAGTTTGTAAAAAGGGAGACCAGATCCAAAATGAATTCTGGAGAACAAGCTCTTGGAGTATGTGAAGTGCTGGGTTTTGGATCCAAGGGCTTGGTATATGAAACCTGGTCTGTGGGGCTTGTTGAAAGAATGACAGGATCCAAAGCTTTAGGATCCAAAGATTTTGATCCAAGGAGTGTACCTTTGGGTCCGAGGATGTCGGATCTGAAATTTTTGTGACCTTCGGAAGGCAGTTCTGAGGAAATCCTGGGAGACTTTGATGGAGAGTGTTTTCTATGCTCAGAAGGAGCTTTAGAGCTTTTACTGGGGGTTTGAGCCCCTGAAGAAGATGCTGTTGAAGGAAGAAGAAGACTCTTCAATATCAGTTTGCTATGTCTATCTGCTAATGCCTTAATGTTAAAAGCAGCACATATAGAGCAGTTAGTGTTTAAATGAGCTGCTCCAAGACAATAAACACACTCTTTGTAGACACCTGAGTTAGGGATTTTATGCCGACAAGAAGTGCATTTTTAAAGCAGCCATGACAGTTTAAGACAGGTACAGTAGACAGAGAAATAAATTATCAAAGAGTAATACTTTTCTTTTTAAGAAATATATAGAAAAGGAGGAAAAGAAAACAGAAATAAGGAAATTAGCAGCAATGGTAATACATGATTATCCTTGTAAATGAGGGCAGAAGGGTAAGAAAGGAAGAGTACCAATGATGCAAATGAGAAGAGTATACTACAATAAAAAATATAGCAACAAATCTGAAAGGAAAACTGGAATACTTAGAGATATGTAGCACAAAGAGAAAGAGTAAGACATTCAAATATACTTTCACTTACAAAACAAACCATGACAAAATGGTCGAGAGAAGGACCCTGTATCTGACCATGATGGCGATAAACAAAATCTGGGGTACTGTGGATGGACTAGGGCATTATGGGTAGAGGGAGGAGCTCAAGAATTGGAGCTAAAGTCTAAAGTATTCGCTGAGTCGGATTACAGGATTGGATCCGTAACCCATTCATAAGGAAGAATGAAAGGGACAACATCAGATGTACAAATTTGTTGAGGAAAGAAATAATAAAGAAACTGTCTGAAAATCCTTGTATACATGTTAAACCTCTTCCAACCCCAATGGTCAGCTTTACAATGCTATACCTTTGAATCACATCCCTTGGGCCTGCAATGAACTATAACTGGAGCTAGACACTCTGTGAACACTCTTGGTGCAGTGGACAGCTCAAAGAGTAAGGCAGAGAACTGATATGATCCAGGTACACAAAACACCTGAAATCTGCATGAACAGGGATGTGGTTATAAATATTTTTTAAATTTAGTGTTACCAGAAAAATTAAATAAGGAAGAAAAGACAACTGGTTGTGAAGGGACAGCATTTTAATTTGGGCACTATCACAAATTGGTTTAGGAAAGAAAAATCCAGAACTGGTCTCTAAGCATTTTCTTCCTTTTGCACAAAAAATATCCTTGAATAAAAACCTTTCTCAAACTGGGATAGAGGCACTTACTCTACTACTCCCTGGGACAACACATGTTGAAATACAGGGGGAAATAGAAGAGTCTGGTCTGGTGAATGAGGAATTACCTCCTGAAAAGGAGGATTAGCCTTCCACTGCCATCTGTAACCTTGACAAATGATCTTCAGAACCCATTTGCCTGAAACTATGTTGCCAAAGAGATATGTGGTGATTCATACATTCTGGATGGGAAAAGGGACTGCCAGAGTGGGAGGTGGGACACGGTCCCTTAAACAGTCATTCTGATTTGCTGGACTTTCTTTTGTTTGCATTTTTTGGGAGGTTCTGAAAACTCAGCCAGGCAATCCACCTCAAAAACATTACTAGTGGCCATAGTCCCGGAAGACTAATCAGAGTCATAACACTCACTTTAAATAATGAGTTGTAACCTGTGAGATGGAAGAAACCAAACCATTTAGAGCAGATTATCTTACAAGAAGAAATTCTAACATATGAGCCTGACAATTCAAATTTCTGAAAACCAGAGTTGCAGAAGCATATGCTTTTTTATTAACTTATCAATTCTTTTCCCATTCTTGTCAGAAGGTGTAGGATTGCAATTAAATAAATGTTTAGTAGGAGGATTGACTATAGTTGCTGGGGTCAGGTTTAGGATGAGTGCATACAAATTTAAAAGGCTGAGAAACTTTATACAATCTATCTGCCTTTTGTAGGAGTAGTAGGCTGACTATCAGGAAAATTACAGGCACACATCCTCCAATGCTGACAGCACTGAGAGATTGGGTGAAGGTTCTGGAAACTCCATTTGTGACAGCTCGTGGTATTTTCTGAGGGACTGCGAAACCTCAGTATTCTCTCACTGAAAACACTAGAACATTATAGAAATAGTCTCACAGAAAGAGAAACCCTCACAGGAAGAATCATATACCATGCTCTCTTCTGAATCTGAATCAGAAATCTGAGGAGGAAATCCTGCATCTGTCCATTCGTCTTCCTGTCTAGATTCAGAATTTTGAATCTTTTTATGAAAAGAGGCATCTCTTTTACTTTTAACAGCAACCACCTTATAAGAAGAATCAGTAGCCTGCATAAGACCCTGAGCCATCTATTAAACTACTCTTGTCCTGGGGAATTTGAGCAGAAGCACATTATGTTTAGTTTTCTGTTTCTTTTTGACAGGAAAAATGAGACCAACAGTGTTGTCAGTGCAGCAGCATCTTCTCCCAGGATGGGCAAAACATTCTGATTAAACAGGGAAGACTTCTCTGACCCATTCCCAGTACCAAGAGTGGCTCTCTCTTGCCACTCAGGGGACAGCAACAGCCACAGAGGATGTGGCTAACCCCTGCTCCATAGTGGCTTTAGGAGCTACACCACAGGAATCTGAGGTAAAAGAGCAGTGGACTGAGGAACCAGCTTTGGCCACAGCAGAGTCACCCACCTGTGGTTGAAGCAGATTGCTAGCTTGCTGTGGTGGCAAAGGCCATTTGCTTCACTTTTTCTTTTTGTATGTGGAAGAAGGGCCAACCATGCAACTGGTAATTTTTCATTGGTCAAGCTGAAAAATTGTGACTCTTTCCCTGGGAAAACAAGCAGCACAAGCTAGTAGAATTTTTATATTATACAAAAATCACTTTTCCCCTCCCCAAAAAACACAGTAAAAAGCACTGTAATACACATTGTCAGCCCCAAAAGTAAAATAAATACACTTTTTTTCTAGGGAAAAATGTTTTTCAACTACTTTTAACAACTTTTAAACTGACAGGAAAAAAGTGTACTCCCATTTAAAAGTACAGTTACGTCTCAAGACAGTTCCATTAGAAAAATAACTTACATAAGCAGGAAAGTTCAGATGAGCGATATATATTTCAATGTGGAATTATTTTCCCCCAAAGGTAATGTATACAGACAGCAATGGAAGAGCACAAGCTGACCATCAGTCATGGAAAACCTGTACAGGAGAGCTCTGTTCAGAGGCAAAAAAGCTCTCAAGGGCTTGATGCTCAGATTGAGCTATCTAACAGTCAGAGTGCATGGAAAGAGTCCTGAAGCTTTGGAAGCTGGCAGGTTGTTATAACCTTTGCAGGATATAACCTATATAACCAAGGCTACTGCAGCAATGATCAATATGATAAACATTTAATATTTCTTAGGGGAATGGAATTTGTTTGCATGCCTGTGAAGGAGGCTACACTCCCCTCCCAACCAGATGTGGCAGATGTGGGGGGGGGGGTCTGGCACTTGGCACTGAGGGTTAAGGCTATGAGCTGTTAAAAAACTGGTATGGGGCTTCATTACTTCAGTCATTTGCCTGCTATGTGACCTTGAGTAAGTCATTTGACAAGACACTGCTTTGTGACAAACAGGAATTTGGACTAGGCTCATTAATGGTCTCCTGGACTGAACGCCTAGTAAGCAGCTAAGAATCTATATTACATATTAAACTCCAGGTTTGAGGTTTATCACCTAGAGAATTTTTAGTGAACTAGGATTTCTGGTAAATAGTATTACTACCTTTTACTGCATATTATTCTCCTTATCACATGTACATGCACGCACATGCAGACCCGCACACGTAAGCATACACACACACACATACTCACATGTTCAAAATGCTTCTTTTTCATTCACAAAGTACATCTGTGTAAGGATACTCACTATACTCACTGTGACAAAAAGGCTTGTATCACCACCTCTTGCAACCAGTTAGTACGTGATAAACATGGGCTACGGGATTTAACTTCTGTACTGTAAATATCTGAATTTGTGGGGAAAAAAAGCTACCAATGTGGAGGCTGACTCCCACCAATGGAATCTATTAAAGTACAAAGGGCAATTTGCCTTAGGGTATATGGTAAATGTACACTGCTGCCTTGTGTAATAGTCACACCTAGTTAAGTTCCACATTACATTGCTAGAGATGAGAGATATAAATCAGTGGCTCCCCTTGATTTCACCAACCTTAAAATTAAAGTTCATGAAATTACTATTGTTTCTTTGATGTCAGCCAAAAGTGCTCTTCGCAGCATTCGCAATGTGCCCAATAATGACTCCTTCTGCAATTCGTATGGGGTTACATGGATTGGTAACATATCTAAATAAGATTGTAGATTTTTTTTTATAAGACCCGTTGCTCCAACTACTATTGGAACTCTCTGGGTATCTTTCTTCCGCATTGCTCTCGTTTCTGCCTGCAGAAACTGATATTTTATGACTTTGTGTCTCTCTGTACGCAGACACTCTAGTCACTGGGCAATTTCAATGATCAATGTTATTTTTATCTTCTTTTCTTCGACCACTATATCTGGTTTTCTAGCATCTGTCTTTTGAACTCTGGGTAATGGGTGATCCCATGTGATATAAACTTCATCATTTTCTATGATGCTTTGTGGCTCATGTTTCCTGTGTTTTTCAGCCACTTGAATACCATAACGTTTGCACAATCCCCAATGCAAAAGTCTTTCCACATTATTATGCCTTTCAGTATACAGTCCTTCTGCCATTAGTATGTCACAACCAGCAACGAGGTGTGCGACTGTTTCCAATTTGATTCTACAAAACCTACATTTGTTTGTTCTCCCACATGTTCAATGGATTTTGTAAACCAGTATGTACGTATCCCACTATTTTGGACTGCCAATATTAACCTTTCATCTCTTGGTTTGAATTCGCCTCTCCTTAACCATTCTGTGTTCGTTCATGATCAATATGAGGTTCTTCCAGAAGTTTTCTATACTTACAACTATATTTATGCTTTTTCCACATTTCTTGCTTTCTCATCTGGTCCTTCACCTTATATTCTTTCTTTTGTTTTTTGGCACATTCAGTTGCTGCCTGACTTTTATCTACTTCTGGTTTGATTTCCATTCCTACTTGACGCCGATATGCTTCTGCTAAATTAAGCAGATAAGTCATCTTAGATTTAGTCTTCTCATGTTTCATAATTTTTCACTACATTTGGGCCTTGTGAGGTCAGCAGATATGTGTGGAGTCCCACAATTGCAGATCTATACATGTAATCAATTTCAAGGAGGCCCATCTCTCCTTCGGAATGGGGAATATATAATCTTGGTATACACTGATTTTTATAAATCATTTGGTGAGCATGAAGCATCCTTCTTGTTTTCTTATCTAATCTATCCAACACGTTTTGGGGCCAGTCAATCACTCCAAAACTGTAAGTTAGGACAGGAAGAGCAGTTGCTTTATAGCTTGGATTTTGTTCCTAGACACCAATGCTGTTTTCAAAATTAATTTAAGCCTTCTAAAGTATTCCTTACTAAGTTTTATTCATATTTTTTCATGTTTTAATGTTGATTCCTCATCAATTCCCAAATATTTATACACTCCCTCCTGCTCAAGTTCTTTTATATCACATTCTTGTCCCAAACTGACATTTTCCTGGTGCTGGAGTTTTCCTTCAATGGGAGATGCCACATCAGACACAACCATCTAGAATAAATGGAATTAAACTGGACAATTGAAAAAAATACATATGCAAACAAACATTCTTGTACAAGAAATGCAAAAATAAAACACTTAAAAAGACAAATAATGTTTAGAAAAAATCTAACATCTAAACTTAAATGTATACAATTGAAGCAAAAATATGTATACTTCCCTTACTGACTTTTCTTTTTAAGACTAAAACAAATATAGACAGCACAGTTTGAGCTTGGTCTCTGACAGTATCCTCCACCAAGCAAAGTTGTTAACTCCTGTAGCTTTTGTACTTCTGTCACTTTTTGAGTTAATAGTAAGGATCTCTATTTGTAAGTATATTAAATGTATTTCCTATAACTTGCTTTAATTAAAATAATGCCCTCCCTTTTCCCATAATAGCATACTTCTGGTGGGAAACAGTCTCAACAGCTTACTGTCCAGAGAAGGCATCATCATCATGTGACCTAGACAAACTCTTGATGTAGTAAAAGCTACAATCCTGCAAACAGTCAAAGAACAATACATTGTTCCATGTCCAAGCTGTAGTACATTTCCACAATGGAAATGCAGTTATATAACATGTCATACATCTTTCACATATCACACGTTTGCTACAAATGACAAACATAATGCAGCTTCTTTCACTTTTACATTTTAAGCAGTTACATACATACATTGTAAATCTGATACAGCCAGAACTAAGCTAGCACATTTTTCATGTGTTTATTTGAATGACCAATAATATTTTTACAGATTACAGTTATTTTCTCATATCTCTCTTCTTTCCAGGTTGAAAGTAAACTTTGTTGAAAGACCCTTAGGAAATGGTGCCCAAGGTAGAAGATTCATTGCAGGACACATACTCACTATATTTTGTGTCTGGAAAGTCTCTCAGAGTTTTTGGTGACATGGTAAAATACTCCATATCTTGACGGATAACTCCACCCTTACAATTATCCACTGGGCTTCTGTGCCTACATGGAGGGCTACCAGCTGGGTACACTCTGGTTTTGTATTCTACCTCAACAACCTTTAGACAGTGCTCACAAGCTTTGCAGCACCCTTCCAATGTGTGGCCAATAAAAGTTTTGCACAAACTCCCTTTCTGTATACTCTATACCCTTATGGGATGAAAATGGCATATATTAATCTATGACTACAAGCACTTGATAATAGGTCCTTGGGATTACACTCTGCTGCAACACATCTCCATGTAGATACTCATTAGGGGTCTGTTTTTTTTTGACACAGCAACCTCTTTTTTTCCAGAATATATATTCCATCTGCTAATGAAAATTAGGAGCTCCCATCACTATCTCCTACATCTTTTGCAAAGTTGGGTCAGAGAGCTGTGCATGTCTTGTATCTCTCTTTGTAATTCTCCCCACTTCTCCTTTTAATGGAACTCCACTACTTTTTTGACAGCTGAGTTTTAGGTTTGGACTCAAAGCACCATTTTCTGCCCTGCAGTAACTCATTGCAGAGAAAGTCCAATACCTTTTGTATCTTGCGGCTCCAGTTTAGGCTTATTGCTACCACTTAGATCTTTTTCTGAACTGGACTCATCACTGGTGGCTACTGGGAGTGTGGACACTGCATGGGTTTCACCCCATCTACCATTTCTATGCAACTGGCTGAAGACGTGGCTGTGTATAACCAGATATGCATACAGTAATGCTTTATCATAGTTACTACCTATTAGAACATCTGTTAAGATATCAGACGCTGGAACCTGGTTGTCTCCCTGCCCATCATTCCAGTTCAAATGAAGCTTGGCCATGATCCCTGAAAAGATGTCCTTCTCATGGCCATAATCATAGTATACTGAACAGATATGTCATGTTACAAGCATTAGTTATATCTGATGCAGTCTCCTTGTTAGCAATAACTACCCTCTCTCTCTAAAAGGCTAGTACAGGACCTCATAATAATCTGGAGAATCTGTAATTATACCACTACCACAGCATTTCTTTTATGAGCTCCCTCGTGTGTTTTTTGCTGCCAGTTTGTTGATGTGGACATATGGACCTTTCATGCCACATTTGATAAAACTGTAAATATTTTACACCAATACCTTGTTGTGTACTTGAGCCACTACTTCCCCTTTTGCCGGTGCAACCTACAGTGCTGGTTTAGACTGCCTTAATGGGTTCACTTATATCCATGTGTAGCAATGGGTAACCCTTTCTTATGCACCTGTATCCTAGACAGAAACCACACTTCTTCCCATTTCATTGGCAATGTTAACACTACCAGTCTTCTAAGCAGACTCCCATGTCACCAGACGATATATGGCGTGCTTACTTTCTTATCACAAAGTCTCCTAGCATTTCAAAAGTAGTGACTTGACAAAAAAGTGTTTATTTCTGCAATATAAATCAATGACACTGTCATTTGTTTTTCTTCTCTGATTTCTGAATTCTGATTTCTGAATGCTACTATACAAGATTCAACAGTCAAGTTTAAAACATTGAAATTAATAATTCTATAACATTATCTTAATTTAAACAATGCATTTCAGTTGCACACAAGGTTGCTGCCAATATACTGGCACATGTATTTGCCTTGGGTTTTACACATACTGGCATATGTATTTGCCTTGGCTTTACACTTTTCAGTCAGCATTGACACATATATCTTCCATGTACTACAGAGCTTATTTTTGCCTATTTTAAACTATTCTGGTCACAGCTGCTGTGCTAACCAAATGCTTTAAAGGCTTTGTTGATATTTAGTCATTTAGTGGAGTCAGATTCTTCATGACATCAATGACTTCAACAACTGTTACTTTATGTTCTTGCATATTCATATCTCCAGCAATTCTATCCATCTTAGCCTATTTTGCCCCCTTTTTTTGCCTCTGACGTTTCCCAGTATTAGTGCCTTTTTTAGTGAATCCTTTATCACATTATATGGTCAAAGTAGAAGAGTTTTAGTTTCCAGGGATCAGCCTAGGTATCCAAAAGGAAACCAGGATGCAAGTAAACAGATCCTTCAACAAAGTAGTCAAAATATTAAGCAAAAACAGAGGAAGGATCCAGACCACGGCAAATAAAATCACATTTAATTTAATATGAATAAAGACACAGGATAAGCGCTTTCGCAGCTGCAAGCTGCTTCATCAGACAACCATTACAAAAACTCATCCAATATAAAAGTGGATAAGTTTTTGTAATGGTTGTCTGATGAAGCAGCTTGCAGCTGCGAAAGTGCTTACCGTGTCTTTTTTCATATTAAATATATGATTTTATTTGTCAACAGCCTAGGTATATTTTCTTAAGTACTGACCGATTTGATTTTTTGTAGTGCATGGAATTGTCATTTTTTTCCCATCAATACAATCTAAACACACTGATTTTCCAGTGTACATCATTACTTAAAACCATATATCATTACTAAGGAAATATAGCTTTAACTATATAGACCTTTGTTGCAAATCTGATGTGTTTGCTCTTTAAAATCATATTCATACTTGCTTACAGCTTTCTCTTCAAAAAGCAAATATCTTAATTTCATGGCTGCAATCTCTACCTGCAGAGATCTTTGAGCTTAGTAAAATAAAATCTTGTCACTACGTCTACTTCTTTCCATTTTTTTGTGACAAATAACAGGGTTAGATGACACAGTCTTAAATTTTGATATTCAGCAGGAAACAAGCTTTTGAGCTTTTTATGTTCAGTTTTATGAAAAGATTCTCCCTCCTTTCTATATGCTGCCCCAGTACTCACCAACATCCAAACTACTACTTTAAACAAACTCCAACAAACTTACCTCAAGATAGCTAGATTTATTACAAACTCTCCATACAATACACATCACTGCCTTGCCCTAAATACTCCCCACTGGTTAGAATTCCCCCATCTTCTACTGCTGTCACAACTTCAAATGTTACACTTCATTCTTTACAAACTTTCATCCTGCCCTGCTCTCTCTTCCTTCATCTCTATCTACACACTTCCATGGACTCTCTGTACCTCTAATCAGAAACTACTACGTAATCTATCAACCCATAAAATAGCTGGCAAACTCCTATATAAACACTCCGTCGCCCAAGCCTGGAACAAAGTCCCAAGAGACATTTGTTCCATCATTCACCCATCCCACTTTAAAGAAAAACTCAAACAAAAATAAAAATAAATAAATAAATAAATAAACTCTTTTTGTAAGTATGTAAATATATTTTTTAGTCTGTAAAAATATTGATATGTATATATCTGTTTACTATCATTATTTCGAATGGCAAAATATTTGCAGTTTGAAATAACGAAAAGTTAAACTGAAACGAAACATTTTCAGCGTACACAATATCGCCTCAAATGATCGACAAATGTGAGTTGACATTGTTGCCGAAAATGTGACACGATAGATGTGTAGGAGCTGATGTAAATCAAACTCTTATACGACATATCACGTTTTTACAGGGGGGAAAGCCCCCCTGCACCTCCATAGGGGGCTGTGCCACCCACACCCCATTACCAATTTATTCTAACTCTGAGATCGCACTGCAGTGGCGATATGGATGAATTTCCTATCCCCACTGTACCATGATCTCGTACATATAGTCGAACACACTTATGTGAATGCACTACTGCATTCGCATAAGTGTGTTCAAATATCCAACTCACTTTTCATTTTGCGAACGATATTCTGATTTTTGGCAGAATAACTGCCCACAGCATGTTATTCGCAAAAATGATAGTAAACCGTATATATCATGTGTTTGCATTTCTGCTTTGTCTGTCTAACTTTCTTGTATAACTGAGTTTGATCATATTTTGACTCAAATGTTTGATTCTCTGTAAACTGTGTTTTTTTTTGTTGCTTTTCTCCTCGGGTCTCCACTGAAAATGGGCCACAAGCCCGGGTGGACCAACCCGGTTAACAAATGTCAATAAATAAATAAATACAATTTTCATTTCTTCCTTGCTTTAAAACATCAGAATGATATCATCTGCATATCTCAGGTTGTATGTATTTCTCCCAGCAGTTATGATCTGAGTCATATAACACATCATTTGACATGACTATATTAGCATACAAATTTAAATAAGCAAGTGCAATATGGTGCCGCTATGCATTCATTTCTCAATCGTGAATTAACAGTTATTCAATAGTTGGTTCTAACTGTTGCTTCTTATTCTGCATACAGATTCCTGGGGAGGCAAATAAGATGACCTGATGTCCCAATTTCTCAGAATTTGCCATTATTTGTTATTGTGCACAGTAAAGCAGAAGTAAATATTAAGAACTCCATAGCTTTCTGCACTATCCAGTGGATGTTGCAATCTGATCTCTAATGTCTCTGCCCCTATTAAAACCAGTTTGTATATCTGGTAGTTCACAGTATATACATTGCTGGAGTTTCGCTAGAAGGATTTCAAGCATTACTTTGCTAGCATGCAAAACAAGTGCAATTGTTTGATAACTTGAGTAGTCTTTAGCATTTCCCTTATTGGAACTCGAATATAAATTGACTTTTCCCACTACAGTGTTTTAAAAATCTGCTAGCAAATTACACCCAATAGTGAAAAAGCATAATTTTGTAGGATTTCAAACATTTCAGATAGAAAAGCCTTGTTGTTAGCAAAGCTTCCTAGGGCCCATTTAACCCCCCCCCCCCAAGAAGTCTAACTCTAGATCAGTGTACAAATAACTGTATATATCAGAGATGTTAGGGTCCTTCTTATATAGTTTTTCCATGCATTTCTGCCATGTCTTAATATTTTCTGCTTCTTCTAAGTCTTTACCATGTTTATATTTTATCATGCCCATTATTACATGGATATTTCCCTTAATATTGCCAATCTTCTTGGGGAGATCTTAAACTTCCCATTCTGTTATAATTTTCCATTTGCCTGCACTGCTCAAATAAGTGTACTACCTTATCTCTTCTTTTTGTTCTCTGAAACTCTGCATTAAATTTGACAAAATTATCCCTATCTCCATTGCTTTTTGCTCTCTTTCTTTCCTTGGCCACTCATAAATCCTTGCAGAAGACATTTTGCCTTCTTGATAGGTTCATAGGTTCAAACTAGGCTATTATTCAGGTAAATCATGTGTAGCCTAGACTCTAGACCACTCCTTGTCAGTATCCTGTTACATAAGCAACTGCTACCTAATCTTATTCCTTTCAAAGAGGGTTTGAAGGGCCAGAGTAAGCATGAATTTATGGCTTCCAAGCCATTCATCCAGGTTGCAATTAAAAAGGGTTAGAAAACTAGTTTATTTCCATCTAAGGAAAATCTATTCCATAAAACAGGTCCTATTTATGCTATTATGAAAATTTAGTTCCTTTACACTGGGTCTTTAGGATGCTGTGTGTTTTGTGGATGTGTAGGAGGTTGCATAAGACTGGATCCAGGAAAATTTTGTAGGCGAGACACAGGTCCTCCTTCAATAGTCTGTAGGAAACAGGGAAGAGAGAATATGGCTAAAGAAGGACTGTACAGCATAAGGAAGACATGGTCTTGACTCATTTAGAGTGAGTTATATCATATGTTTAGACAAATGTATACCAAAAGCAGACTTATATTTTATTATATTATTTTATATTATATATTATATAGTATATGTCTGATAAGGAAGGAGAAGAAAATGATGATGTATCCTATTAATCAGTCTGGATAGATAAAATGATTTCCTAGTAACACTAAACACATGGCAATCAAAGGCTAGTTCATTGTCAATGGAAACGCACAGGTTAACAATAACTTTATCAGTTTTCAAAAGGGTATCATCTATGTGGCATGTGTATGGGTGATGTTTGCCAAAAGACACAATACTACATTTCTTGGCATTTACCTTAAGACCACGGTATTGGCATCACTTATCTATATACGTTAAGCCCTCCAGGAGAATCTGGAAGTTAGCCAGAAAGTTCATGACAGCTCAAAGTTTGCAATCATCCACAAATGTGGTCAGCCACAGACCCTTGATGTAAGCCTTGACACCTGAGAAGTAAATATCAGAGAGATGTGGCCTAATGACAGATCCCCGAGGGAAACTACTAGTGATGACCCTTTTCAATAACAGTGTGCTCCCTACATTAATTCTGTCAAAGGCAGGTTGCTATTTGGCGGGTAACTGGGATTTACATTTAGCTTGGTTAACTTGTTCATAATACCAGAATATGGGACAGAATCAAAGACCTTGTCCAGGTAGAAGTAATAGGTCTGAACGGATTTGCCTACATACAATACATCAGCGACTTACTCAAAAATTTCTACCAAGTTTAGGAAAGAGAATCTACCTTTAATGAGTCCAAACTGGTTTGAGTCAAAGGACTGTAGCCTCCTAATGTCCTTCCTCAGTAAGTTCCATAATGATTTGCACACAAGACTGGAAAGGCTTAAAGGTCTACAGTTTACAAAGTCCATGATTACAGTAGTTCTCTGCACCTTTGGCATAACTCTGATAGAGAGCCTGAGATTCAATAGGTTCATAGCAAAACTATAAGATTATGCTTGGTGCTGACAAGAAGGCAGCTTGGGTCACTGTGTGACCCAGCAGTGCAACCTCTTTTAAACTTAGAGAGAACCCTCAGAACTTGCTCCAAAGTGAGCTGGGACTGAGACAGCATGCTAAAATATGAGATACATTTATGGGGAGAAAAGGGTGTAAAGTTTGAGCTAAATGCATCCACCGATATGTTGGCTGTGCCTTCTGGGGATAGGTATGTTTTGTTATGTGCTAGCTAACTGCATTGCTGGAGATTGCTTCTAAGGTTTCTGACATAGTTGAAAAAAGCTTTGTGGTTGTCCTGAACACAGGTGGCAATTTTCAGTTCGTACTTATCTTTTGAGATTTGCTTTTGTTTCTGAATTCCTTATTAATTCTTTTTTGAGTTCACTTTTAGATGTTGAGGTATTACATTTATTATATGGGCAATACATTTCTTCTTACTCTATAGTAAGAATATACTAAGGTTCTACCATAGAGATTTATTCCTGAACTTGGCACTGTAATTGTGTTGTTGTGTCTTTCGGCTTTTCCCAGTTAGGGGTCGCCACAGCGGAACTCCGGTCCGCTAATGATTGACAGCAGATTTTTACGTGCCGAGTTGCCGGCCCTGACGCACAACCTTCAATGAAGGTACGCCCATTCATGCATGTCTCCACACAGAAGATGCTCTAGCTGAGAATCGAACAGGACAACGTTTTACTGTGAGGCGTCAACGTTTCCGCAGCACTACCATTGTGTGTGTGAGGGTAAAAAAAATGCCTCAAATCATGCTTTCAGGTAAGTGCAGAAGCAGACTATGAATGCATCAGTGCATGATATGAGGGGAGGGGGCGCTACATTTTTATCAGGTTATCATTCAGCTGCAATAGCTTTAGCTTAGAATAGACACTAAAGACAGAAGGGTTTGGTGGTAAATCAGGCCTTACTCTCAAAGTGAATATTATTCAACAGTGGTTAGAGTTGAATAACGATGTGGCAACTACAACTATAGAACAAACTGGAGTTATATTGATAAGGACTACATTGAATATTTTTGATCCCCTAGTTAGGACATGAACTAGTTGATCTAATGGCTTTGCATGTATGCACTCAAAGTGCTGAGCTTGTTTATATGTATTAATGTACGTTTCCCACTTAATGGAAAGAGTGGGAATCCCCCCCCCAAAATATTGTTAGGTTTAATGGGAAAGACTGCAGTTGGTGTAGGTATACCTCATGGGTTGTGGCTGACATGGGGGAGGTATGGCATTTTTGTATAATGTGGTACATATTTTTATTTACAGATAGGGAGGAGCTCTAGGTAATTGTTCTGCCTCATGAATCTTGAACACATGCCCACTAACAATATAGTTATTTTGGAGGTGGGTCTGAATGCATGGAAACCTTTCACTGTGGGGTACTATCACTACACTGAAACACCAGTTTTACTAACTATGCAAATCTCTATATCTTTGCGGGTCAGGAAGGCATTCTTATTTAGACTTCTAGCTTTGAACAGTGCTACCTTTATATAATTTTGACTTTGACTATGTCAGTAGTTTGAGGAGACCTCCCCCTTGTCTAAAAAAGGCACTATGGGTAAATGTTGGCAAATATACCAAAAAAACAGGAGGCGAGAGCTGCAGAACAAGTCTAATTCCTTACCTCTATTTTTCATCTCTACAACATATTCATTTTGAATACTGTTAAGCTCTGATTTCATTGGCCTACAGGCATTATTGTTTAATTATAAATTCTGTGATAAGCTGATGGGCTGAGTCATAGTGAACTCCAAGTCTTGCTTTGATGAATGTTTAAAGGTCTTTCATTTTAGACTGGAAATTATATAGTCAAACTTATTTCAGTACTGACATTTTGGTGATATCCATGTGTAAAAGCCATCTCATAAGCTGATGAAAGAGAATGTTTGTAAGAATAATGGATTGTAATTCTAGCAGTCTGTGTCCTTTTTTATTTCATATTCCAATGGCAACTTTGCCTATCATTCCAGTTGTTCTTTGACTACTAGCTTTAACATTCCAGTCATATAATGAATATATTACTTGGTGTTATTTCCAGAAGATGCTGCAGATCCATATAAAACTAACAAACTTTCTACTGACTGGCTATTACAGTTGGAGCAGAAATTTGTATTGCTGTAATAATGAATTAAGTAAAACGAAAACCACAAAGGAAGGTTTCTGCAGGTAGCGATTATAGTAAATCCAATAAGTGAAAATAATCACAATACAGCGACTTTTGATGTTAGCACTTTATTGATATACACAAGAACGCAGGAGGGGCTTTATCCTTCTGTAATAATGAATTGCTTGCCCTGGATTCTAACTGAGATCATGTTATAATTTTCGGGGTGTAATGAAGCACTGATTTTGACACACTTATTAACAATCAGGCCTAATTCTGCAAGATTCTTGTCCACAGCAGACGATCTGATGATTATCTGAAGTAAAATAACAAACCATTTTAGCTCACATTCTGAATGTCAGTGTTTAATCTTTGCATCCCATTATTAACCACATCAAGTTTACTTTTGTTTATATTTCCTACGCTTTAAAGGCTACATGAGTGCAGTTTACAATATCCACCACTGCCATTATTTAATACTTGTTAAATAGGATTATAAATCCCACCAACTGACACCAATTTGTATAAGACAAACAGAGACTATGGGCTTTAACTTCTGCATTGCTGCTGCCAATACTTGAATTTTTAACAGAGCCAGTGAAGTAACAGCAACACACAAGGGCACGTGAGCGAGCACATGCACACACACACACACACACACACACACACACACACACACACACACACACACACACACAGTATATTTTTCAGAATGGTGAATAATTGTGACTCTCCAGCACAATATTCTACTCCTCAAACTTTAAGGTATGCTGCCACCAGTTAGTCAAAATTAACAAAAAACAAGAGCATACTATACAGTTTACGCTTCAAATATACCAACTTTTATATGTGCAAATTGGCAACAATTACCTATGTGTAGTCACTCTTCATTTGATAGATGCTGCACAGTTGTAAGTATATATAAAATTAATAAACCCTGAACCAATTAATAAACCATCACCCACACATGTAAGGTTTAATAGTACAATTATCTACTTGGAAAAAATAAAATAAAATGCTATATTTGACAAACTAAATACAAACAGAAATATTCTTGCATGAGGAATGTAAAACAGAATTCTTAAAAAGACAGGTAATGTTCAAAAAAATCTCTCTAGCATCTAAACTACAAACTACATGCATCTGTTTAAAAAAAATATACTATTCGTTACTGATTCTGCATTTTTAAGGCCAAAACAGAACTTCAAGTTTCCTTACAAGCAGGAAACCTGAGATCCAGCTCCGACGGTATCCTCCTGCAAAGCTCAAGAATAACAATTTTCAGTCACAGTCTGCTAGAGTACTGAAATATTAAAAGACAACTGAAAGTGAGTGAGAAAGCATAATGCAAGTAAAATAATTTTCATATATTTCAAATAGTCACTAAAAACAGAAAACTCCTCAAATGTTAGAACCCTTTAAAGTTCAAAAAAGTTACTGGTATAAAAGAACAGTTCTGACAATATCTGGTAAAGATATTTAACACTATGGTAATTCTACCAATAATTGTTGATCTAGTAAGAACAGATACATCTTGGGCAAATTGTAGGACTTACACCACAGGTGTTAGGACCACTTGGCAGATGTACTTTTTCCCGGGTTGCCAGTCTTTCCTCTCCTATACTGTAATGCACCTGTACTTTACTGTCAAGAAAAGCTTTGACAACAAAGAAACAGCCTTGGGCTGTGTCATATGTATTTGGTGGCACTTTAAAAGCAACTCATATCTTCCTATCTGCTTAGAAATGGAATATTTTTTTCTTTTATCACCACCTTTGAAGAATTTTCCTTCCCACCCTTCATGTTGAGCCTAGGCTTGATGTATTTTACATTACATCTTCTTGGTGGTAGAAGGAGAAAATAACTACCATCTGCCCTTTCACTACATTCTGTGTTCTCTCCATCCCTATTTTCTTCCTTACCCTTTCTTCACCTGACCCATGCCCTCTTGAATGCCACTGTGCATTCCCTCTTCATCATACATTCCAACATTTGACTCTGTGAAGAGGTGCTTTCAGAGTTCCAGAAAGAAGTTAATCCCTATAATCTGATACCTGCACTCCTCCTTTCCCCCCTTTCTCCATCTCAGAAAGGAAGACACATTCACATCTCTCTCTGATATGATCTTTTGCACCAATGTCATGGCCATCTGTCTTTTCTAATCTAAAGTGAAAAATTCAAGTCTTCTAGTCTCTCATCATATTATTTGTTTTCCTTTTACATCCTACAATTATTGCTCATGGCTTCTTCTAGAACACTTCCAGAAGTTTGCTGTCCCTCTGCTAGTATGACCTCCAGGACTGCATGCAGTACTCCTGTGATCTGATCAGGGCCCTGACGAGCGAAGTATTATCTCTGTTTCTGGGGTTTATCTCCCTGAGAATGCACCACAGCATTATACTTACTGCTGCCACTGCTGTGCTCCTGGTGGTGCACTCCAGGTGTGATCAACACCTCCATGTCATTTCCCTGCTCTACTTTCTTTTTAACATCTTTATTAAATCATCACATTTTTTTTTAAAACAAATGACATGTACTAACAGAAAAGACAACAAACTACATTAACATTTTCCATTGTTGCTGTCATGCTATATACATACATGTTTTTTTTAACAATTTTAATTTACTCCAACATTACATAAATTGCTCAATTCCTGCCTTCCCTTAAACCTTACTTCTCTTCCTGAGCATTACACTGCATGGATGGTTTCCACAAATTCCATTTATTTCTATGCAATTTGCTCCTTCCCTTTTCTAATCACACCTCCAGTTCTTTTATCTACTTTACAATATTCAATACTTTAATTACAATGAGTTTAGATTATAATCTCTGTTTTCCAGTAATTACCTTTTTTGCAATCAATAGCATTAAACTTAGTAACGCCTTACGTCTAGACAATTCAGATCCTATATCCACGCTTAATAGAATCATTTCCTTAGTTACAACCATTTGTTCCCCCAACATTTCAAAATACTCTGCAAGATATTTTTAAAGCCTACCAACTCATTAAATTCTCAAAAAACAGGTACCCAATGCAGAGAAAGCTGGGAATTTATGAGCAGGGCAACGGAAGCATTTGCATTCCCTGATAAAATTATAGGGTTAATTAAGAGGATACACGAGGGATCGGAGGAGAAAATTAAAGTGGGTGGGTTCCTCTCTGATAATTTCTGTTTGAGTAGAGGAGGGAGGCACAGGTGTCTTCTTTCCCATTTGTTATTTGCACTACATTTAGAACCACTGGAAAAGAAAATATGGGACTCAGAAATACAAGGATATAATTGGTATAGTAATCAAGTAAAGCTGACTGTATTTGCAGATTATATTATTTTATATCTGATAAAACCAGAAGAGGACATTTCAGTGTTGTGGAACATTTTGAGGCAGTTTTATATCTTTTCAGGATATAAAATGAATGAAGCCAAAACAAAGACAATAGCTATAAATTATGTACCCACACATGAATTGGTTCATCAATATCTGTATTTATGGGGACATGATAAAATGAATCATTTAGGAGTATGGATTAAAAAGGATTCCAGTGTGGCAGCTAAGGATATGTGGGAAGAGACTAAACAAAACATAATGCAAAAACTGAGAAATTTGAAGCTCTGTTATATGGACAGCAAGAAACAGGCAATTAAAATGTTTTAGTCCCTTTAGTTTTATACACAGGTCAGGCACATTTTTATCAACTAAAGAAAAAGTTGTGAATAGCAATTAATAAAGAGGTGAAGGATTTTATCTGGGAGGGGAAGACAGCAAGAGTCAAGTGGGACAAGCTGATTCTTCCAATTGAACAAGGTGGTTTGGGATTACCCAATTTGAAAGGGTATTTCAGAGCTGCAGAGTTAAAGCTCCTATACACGGTACAGGCAGAAAGCTATAATTCAATGTGGAAAGGGATGATGATGATGAAACGGGGGGGCTCAAGAAACAAGGAGAGACTGGGATTTTGGATGCAGATCTTTAAGGAGAATAACAATAACCATGCAGAATATTATATTCATAAAGTAGTAGAAAGTATTCTAAGAACTACCCAACATGGGAATGGAGAAAGGAGATTCTGCCAATAGGGATGACTGCAATTAAGGATACAGACAATAGACAAGAGGGGCTGGAATTTATTGGAGAAAACTCTTAATAGAATCAAGATATTGGGAGCAAATTATTATAGAGTGAAAGGTAATAGAATGGGAAGAGGCCAAGAATTTTTAGACTACATGATAGAACTGTTTGTATACTGCACTTCAGATTATAATTCAGTACTCTGCTTTTTTGTCTATAAGGCCATTTACATTCCAAGTTAATACTGACAGAGTAGCCTATTACACGACAGTTTCTTTGAACATATATTTCCAATATTCAGTCTACATGCACACATTGTTAGACAAGCATCGCTTATGTAGTTACTTCTTCTCATCTCCATTTGAACCCATGTTACAAAACTTTGTTTCAATAAAAATAATTTTACAGACTTCTTTTTAATAAATCATAGCAACAACAATGAAATGACATTTGACATCCCAGTCAGATTAATTTCTCTGTACAATGTATTTGACTGAATAGTAAGATTAATGCAGAGTTCTAAAACATGTCTGCACTTGGGGTGAGCAGCCTTCTTGACCCCAATGTGATCTGCTGCAAATATTAGCATACTGTTTAAAAAAAACTTTATTTCAGAAGTCTATTGCTGCTGCATGCTAAGTGACCAAGTATAAATAAAATCCACTAGAAATGGTAGGCACGGAGCCCCTTCACTCACCTAGTCAGAAGGAGATCTGCTGCCATTTTGCTCAGTGAAATGTAGTAGCTCATCCTAGATGGAGTATGTCATTAGTAGTGGTGTAGCAACCACGGAAGAAGGAAATAAGTCAGTAATCTTGATGTGTTAATTTGAAAAAATGATAGGGACTTGGAGGAAAAAAACATAACAGAGAGAGAGAGAGAGAGAGAGATGCTTTGCAATAATCATATGGAACAGACTGTATGAATTTCATTCCAGACAGACCTTACACCTTTGAAAATAATGTTAAACTTAGATAAAATTCTTAAAGCTTGTAGAAGAACTTAGCATATTTTAATCATTAATATGCAAAAGTTTCTTTCTTGGACTATTTAAAAAATGCATAATTATAACTATAGAAATCAGGATAGCCTTTTTATAAGGTCTATATCAAAACATCGAAGTTTTAAACCTTCAAATGTTCTAATATCGACCCCTATTCAGTGAACACTAATAATAGCGAAACTCCAGAACACCATTTTTTTTCCTAGGGAAAGAATTTGTTTGGCCATTTCTGTGGCGTCGCTATTTTCAGTGCTGTGGTGGAAAGTTATGGGTCAGGTTCAGGTAAGTGTGAGATTGTGTGGACGTTAGGGGTGGGTTAAGTGAGTTAGGGTTAGGGCGTGGGTTAGGTGAGTGTGTGATAGTGACGGACCTTAGGGTTAGGGTTTGGGTTAAGGTAAGTGGATAGATAGTGTATGTACAGTTTAATGTAGGGTTAGATTTAGGATTTTAAGCGCATGTGTGTGGATTTTTGTTTTTTTGGTGTGCTTGTGTTGTGTGTATATGTTTTGGAATAGCGAATTTTTTCCATAGGAAAAAAATTTGCTGTTCTGAATGTTCGATATTTTGTGGTTTAGATATTTTAGGTTCGATGAAATTGCGTTCGCTATTTTCATCTTTCGATAGCATGATATAAACGCTTTTTATATCTTATGCAAAGAAAAAATAGTTAAAAGTACAAGTAATGCCATCACTATTAAACCTTTGATCTTAAGTGGTTTATTTAACTTGGACAAAATTGCTTTTACCCCTTTGCTGTCCCATATAATGCGGAATATATTACTATCTCTACTTTCACAAATGTGATGAAGTATGGATAGGAAATCTGTAAGTAGTCTTAGCTGCAATAAGATAAGCACTATGTATACTTATAAATGCAATATGGTACAACTTAGGAAATGTAGACTTTTTTAAAATAATTTGCCAGTGATTCCTGCAATGGAAATGATTAGACATGGGAAATGTTGAAAAAGTGAAGTCCAGTATTTGTAGAATATTGTAACAAAACAAAACAGACTAATTACTGCAAAAAACTATCTATGTAGAGATATGAATAAACATACACACACAGGCACACACACACACACACACACACACACACACACATATATACATACATGTGAGGAGTTTATGCCACAGTAATACTAGTCACCAATGTTTAGGTCCTGTATCTGATGACTATACTTTTGGAATTTTATAATAGTCACTCTTTTGCTGCATTATAATTTCTGTACACTTCTGAAGGACTGCAATGCTTGTCACTTTGTTTTCTACAATAATTGCATTAGCAACTTATATAAGGAAATAATATATGTTATCTGAAATCACTCTTTGCAGCAATAGTATGACACTACTCCTTCACAAGTACTGCAAATGATCATTTTAGATACCTATTACTTTTGACAGAGTATTTGAGTGGATTAGTATGACATTCTGCTATGGGTAGAATCCTGCAGAAGAAAGTGAGCAGCCTTCATAATTAATAAAAGAATGTCAAAATTATTACTTCGGTATTAAAAAAAAAGAGAGAGAGAGAATGACCTTAATCAGACTCCAAGCAAGCCATTCAACATTGCAGTGACATGGGTTTAGGCCAACTACAGATGCTGAAAAGGAGGAAGTAGATCAGTTTTATAAGGATCTCCAGCATCATCTGACCATAACACACAAACAAAATCATCATAGGTGAGAGGAATGCTAAAGTTTGTAGTCAAAGGAATAAGGGGAATAAAAGTTAGCTTTGGCCATTGAGTATGAAATGAAGCAGGAAACACACTAGGAGAATTCTCCCAAGGAAATTCACTGATCATAGCAAATACTCCTAACAGCCTAAGAGATGGCTTTACAAATGGATATCATCAGTTGGTCAGTATCAAAACAGCTTGATTATATTCTTTATAGTCAAAAATGGTATGATCTATATATAGTTTACAAAAGCAAAACTTGGAGTTTATTGGCTTGAACCATCAGCTGTTTACTGCAAAGTTAAGAATCAATTAAAACAAAGTCTCTTCACCAACTAGACACAAGGTCAACAATATTACGCATGAATTTCATGTGAAGGTGAGTAAGAGATTTACTGGATTAGTCCTAATGACGTAATGCCTGAAGAACTATGGCCAGAATCTTATGATATTGTCCTGGAAGTGGGAACAAAAGCATATTTCAAGTATGAAAAAGATTAAGAAGACAACATGACTGTACAGGCTTCAGAATTGGCAGAGAAAAGAAGAATAGCAAAAGGCAATCAAGACATGAAAAATGTGTCAGACTGAATGCAGAATTTCAATGAACAGTAAGAAGAGACAAGGAAGTGTATTAAATAGGCAGCACAAAAAAATGGAAGAAGATAACCAAATTGGAATGAAAAGTGAGGTATTCAAGAAAATTTGAGGTATTAAGGGAAACTTCCAGGTAGAAATGGGCATGATAAAAGACAAATATGGAATGGTCCTAGAAGAAGCAAAAGATAAGAAGAAGAGGTTACAGAAATATACAGAAGAGCTGTATAACAAAGAGTGTACCAGTATTGACACATACAATGGAATGCTCTAGAACTAGACGTCTTGAAGAGCAAAATTAAATAGGCCTTAGAAAACCTTGCTAATAACAAGGCTGCAGGAAGTGATGGAATTCCAGTTGAATTGCTTAACATCATGCAAAATGTTGTAGCTACACTGCTACTCGTAATATCACTGGCAAATTTGGAAAACATGTCACAGACCATTGGATTGGAAAAGGTAAATTTATATTTAACCCCCACCCCCCAAAAGGAAATACTAAAGTCTACTTAAGTTATCATACAACTGCAACTGTTTCACATGGATGCAAGACAATGCTCAAGATTCTGCAAACTACACTCTGGCAATATATGGAATGAGAATTGCAAACTACACTCTGGCAATATATGGAATGAGAACTGTCAAATGTATAAGTTGGTTTTAGAAGGGGACAGACATCAGAGAACAAACTGCCAATATCCTCTGGATAACATAGAAAGCAAGGGAATTTCACAAAAATACTTCTGTTTGACTGACAACTCTAAAGCATTTGACTGTGTGGACCACAACAAACTAACAAGTTTATTGAGAAATAGGGATATAAGGCCATCTTATTTGGCTCATGGGGAATCTTTATGCAAACTAAAAAGCAACAATTATTTATATATTTATTGCTTTTGTTCACCACTGTAATCTGACTGGGCTGTAGAATGCCCTTTTCGGAGGAGGCCAGGGCTGAAAAGCTCCAGTTACAAAATAAGCAGTTTTATACAGTAGAGAACATCTAAAGCTCAAAGCTACAATAAGGTCATACAATTACTGAAGGTAGCTATAAAATAGAGTCATTATATATTAATACATGATAAATATGTATACATAGTTAAGTTAAAAATGTCAGTTTACAATTTTACAACACGTGTAGGAAAAATAAGAGGATTTGTGGAAGAAATGAGTAGAAAGGAGGTGAGGAATATGTGAGTAGTATGTACATCTCTTAGTTGATACAGAGATAAAGAAAGTTGTAGTGAAACTGAGCTAGATGTAGAAGGTATGAGTTTTAAATCTGATGGAGGGAAAATATTGTCAAGGGATGAGTAGAGACAGTAGGAGTAGAAGTAAGGGTAAAGGGGTAGAAGACAGTAGGAGATGAACAATGAGAATTTGCTTTGTTGAGGTATATAGGGGTAATTAGGTATGTAAGGGCCAAAGTAGTCTAGCCTGGTAAGGTGCAAGAGCAGAACTAAGTGTTTTTAAAATGGTGTTTTAGCAAGTTTTTAAACCTGGAGAGGCTGGTTTGTGGAACGATGTTGGTAGGGATGGAATTTCAGATTTTGGAGACATAATTTGAGTGTAGGGACAGATCAGCAAAGTTGTGGATTTTAGTTAAGGTTAACAGGGACTTGTCCATGGAGCATATTGAACATGCAGGGAATCAAAGTTTCCAGAATCGATGTTGATATGATGGGCAAAATGAAGAAAAGTCTGCTACTGAAAATTAAAGCAAAAAGCAGAAAAGCTTTATCTCTGGTTAACATAAAAATATATATGATTATAGCCCAATCAATTATTTGCAAACAGATGGAGAAAGAGTAGTGACAGATTTCTCATGGTGACTGTAGGCTGTGGTTATGAAATTAAAAGGTAGCTGCTTCTTGGACGGAAAGCTATGGCAAACCTGGATAAGATATTCAAGATATCACATTGTCAGCAAAGGTCCATATGGCCAAAGCTTTTTTTTCCAGTAATAAGCCACTGTTAATTATATAATGCCTTATTACAACGCAGGTGTGAATAGAAAACTTCATCAGTCCATGTGTAGTTTATTAATCTGATTTAAACGTGAAACATTTGCATTTTCTTTTCTGTTTTTTTTTTTGCCTTTGAAGTGGATTCCCACTTCACCCAGGGTTACCACATTGCTCATGCATGCATAACTCAAATTTTTAGAGGACATATATGTAAGATGAGAGTGTGTGATATACCTTTAAGAAGCATTCCAGTCAGTGGGCACATGCATATAAGTACTGAGCACGAGCAAGCAAGAGTGCCATTTTGAGTGAGCAGCCAGAGTGAGAGCATGTATGTAGGTAGATAGTTAGTTAGGTAGATAGTTCGTTTAAGTTCAATGTTCCTGCCATCCATCCTGATGTGTTTGTTTACAATAAACTACTTAAACGAACTCACAAGCCTCATCATCTTCTTAATGCACATAAGATGCATTTTTCCGAGGTGCAAGCAAACATGGGAGGATTGTGGCTGACAAAGTTCGCAGATGACTGCAAACTGGGCGCCATAACTGATACTCCAGCGGACACAAGCATCCTTCAGAAAGGCCTCATCTTCTTAATGCACATAAGATGCATTTTTCCGAGGTGCAAACAAACATAGGAGGATTGTGGCTGACAAAGTTTGCAGATAACTGCAAACTGGGCGCCATAATTGATACTCCAGCGGACACAAGCATCCTTCAAAAAGGCCTCATAGAAATGGATAATTGGTGCCAGAGCCATGGCCTTAAACTGAACGCCAAAAAATGTATAGTCATACCCTTTGGGAAAAACAAGGTACCCACAAATTACCACATAGGTGGTAATCCATTAAGTACGGAAGAGGTAATCAGGGACCTAGGGACCCAAGTTGACAGTAACCTCTCATTTGACACTCACATTGCCAAGGTGGTTAGGAAGACCTTCTATATTGCCCACCTTATCATGAAGGGATTCACATCTAGATCAAGAGAGGTCATTGTGCCCCTGTACTCTTCTCTTATCAGGCCCATGATTGAGTACAATGCCCCATTTGGGATGTATCTTACCCGACACCTGCAGCAGTTAGAAAGACCTCAAAGGTTCCTCACCAAGAGGATAAATGGTCTCAAACATATGTCATATGCTGCCCGGATGAAGAAACTCCAGCTCTTTTCAGTCGCATACCGCCTACTCAGAGGTGATCTATGCCTGACATATAAGGCCATGTCCAATCCGGAATTAATGGATATGCTCCACCTCAGAAAATCCAAATCCATCAGAGCCACGAGAGCAAGAGATTTGAACCTCAACACAGAAATAAATACGACATGCTGGAGGGACAGATTCATAACCCAGAGGCTCCCTACACTCTGGAACAGAATCCCAGTCCATGTTAGGCAGAGCCCCTCACTAACTCTCTTCAAGAGAAATCTTGACGAGTGAATGGGAGATCGTAGGTTTACCCCGGGGGTCATCTCTGTGTCACTGCTAGACAGAGGCACAGTAAACTAAACCCTAAAGTGGGCATAGTATTCTCATCCCAAGGGGTGGCTAAAGCCACACACATACTCTGGCTAGGCTTATAAATGCCCTAGGACAGATAGCCTAGTATGATCCTATGAACCTATAAACCTATAAGATGAGCAACATGGTGTCAGAATGGGATCCAGAGTCATAGCCATGAGGAAATTGGTTAAAGTTGGAGGAATATACAGGACTGGATCATCCCTAATGCTCAAACGACTCACAAAACAGGTCATAAACAAATTCCAGGTACTAAAACTCACTTAAATGATTTATTTCGCTACAAATATAAAACAAAGCACTCAGAATGCTCAAAGCATATTTCGTATTAAACAAAATGTCCGAAACTGTGACATATTGATAAAAATATTCAAAATTATTACAAAAACGTTTGAAACAATATCTGAATCGCATAAAATACATACAGAAAAAGGAAAACTGTTGTATTTTTTGGTATGTACTACTTTTTTGCATTAACTCAAGTTATTTGAAATATCCAAAGTGTGTAAAGTGTTTGCAAGTGTGTGTGCAGTATTACAGTGCAGTTACTTTGCAGAGTACAGTTATTTCAAAGAATATTTCACAAAGTACAATTATTTCAAAGCATATTTTGCAGAGTATAGTATTTCAAAGAGCTTATTGTGCATTTGAACATTTTTACAAGTATCTGGTGTGTGTGAATGTTCATACATAATTACAAAGGTCAAGAGTGCATTCTCTTTTACTATATTCAGTGGGCACGGCAGAAGAATTTCATAGACCCGCACCATTTGTGTTTGAGAACAATATTGCAGATAATTGGAGAGTGTTAGAGTAGGAATATGATATTTTCATACAGGCTGCTTTTTCTGACAAAGGCGCATATACAAAAGCATTTATTCTGCATAATTTAGCTGGTTCAGAAACCGTTGAAAGAGAGTGTTCATGTATGTACCTGCTGTGTTTACAAGGGAGGGGAAGACTGCCATACTGTGGTACCAGCTGAAACGCAGGAAGATCCCGAGTGCTTAAAATGTAAATTTAGACAAATGGGCAATGCATAAATGAATATTACAATAGAGAAGTACTTATTTTGCACAAGAGATCAAAAGCCTGGTGAAACTTTTGCAGCATATATAATTGACTTGAGAAATAAGGCTAAAATGTGCAGATTTGGTGGTTTGAGAGATGAGTTGATAAATGACATGTGTGGTATTAATAATGGCACAGTAAGAAAGATTTTGCTCTGAGACAGTGATTTGACGTAAAATAAAGCCACTGAGATTTGTCAGATATACAAGCTTACAGAAAGGAACACAAGTATGCTTACAAATGAGAAAGCAAGCCTTCCAATACCTTCCACAGCTCATGTAGATAGTAAGCAGCACAAGGTTAAGATATACAGGCTTAAGGCTGGGGCCACTTCAGCAAAACCCACAGCATGCTCAGTAAAGCGAAAAGGGTTTATGGTTACCCCCAACTCTAATAGCAATTATAGACTATCACAGTTAGCTGCAGCACCAAATTTTATTGCCAGCTGTTGTAATTGTGGTGGAAATCATGAACCCAAATGAGAAAAGTGCTTAACTTTTGGTAAGTAGTGTAATTCTTGCACTAAGTGGAATCATTTCAAAAGGTTTTGTAAATCAAATAAGGCACATTCTTTTATTAAAAGAGGGCATTTCAAGAAGCAAGTTGATCAATTAGAAAGCTGTGACCCTACTTTTTATGTTGATAGTGTGTCGGTGCTTATGAAGCAGTCAATGCAGTAGATTTATGGGCAAAGAACAAAATCTTTTTTACTGTTTGGATTAATGGGAGTCCCGTAGAGCTCAAGGTAGATACTGGCTCAAAGTGCAAAATTATATCAGCAGAAACGTTTGCTAGAGTAAAAGAGCTGATTTGACAAAAAGTGTGTGAAGATTGTTGCTTATGGTGGTGAAGAGATTCAAACCGAAAGCTCAGTAGTGCTTTCATCTTACTGTGCTGGGAACAGCTATGACTTGCAGTTTTACGTAGTCAAGAGACATGTGCAGTCCTTATTAGGTCTCAGAGCCGTTTGAAAAGAAGTCCATCATGTAACGCTGCATGACAACAGCTCAAATTTCACCAAAACTATTTTTTCTGGGTATGCTCATATTTTTGAAGTTAGACCCAGAGGTCAGCCCAGTTGTCAGACTAGCATGGAAAGTTCCAGTACCTAAGCAAACAAAGTCAATGCCAAGCTAGACAAAATGCTGCAGCTATGAGTAATTTGTCCAGTAAAAGAACCTACTGAATGGGTATCTTCCATGGTAACAGCTCATAAGAAAAGCTCAGATGACGTCAGAATATGTATTGATCCAAGAGATGTAAACAAAGCATTAAAAAAGTCTCATCATCCAATTTGCACAGTCAGAGAGGTTGCTGCCGTCATACCAAATGCCACTGTTTTTTTCTTTCTTAGATGCAAAGAGTTCATTTTGGCAAATTTTGCTTGACCGAAAATTTTCATTGTTAACCACATTCGGTACACCATTTGAAAGATACAGATTTCTGAGAATGCCATTTGGAATACATTCTGCCAGTGAAGCCTTTCAGCGTGTGATGGAGCAATTTTTTTCAGGCTATCCATGTGCTATTATAGTAGATGATATTCTAGTAGGAGGCAATGGCGAAATCGAACATGACAGAAATTTAGCACGTGAAGTGAATCTTAAGCTGAACCCTCAGAAATGCAAGTTCCGGCTACAAGAAGTGACTTATGGTGGTCACTTGTTTACCAGTTCAGGTTTACAACCAGATCCTACCAAGCAAACAGCAGTTCTTGAGATGCCAGTTCCAGAAAATGTTCAAGCCCTAAAGTGTTTTCTTGGTATGGTCAATTATCTAGGCAAATTTATTCCAGATTTAAGCCAACTTTCAGCACCACTAAGAGAGCTGACACTCAAGGATATAATTCGGTCTTGGTTAAGACAGCACCAAACAGTATTTCATGTCCTGAAGCAGAAAAATTCCTAGTCCACCAGTTCTCAGCTACTATGACGTTCACAAACCAGCCACTCTTTCCTGTGATGCTTCTAAGTTTGGTCTAGGTGCAGTCATTCTTCAAGAGGGTAGACCAGTAGCCTATGCACTAACAACTCTTACCCAGGCTGAGATGCAATATGCCCAGATTGAGAAAGAGCTTTTGGCAATTTGTTTGCATGTTCAAAGTTTCATGATTACATTTATGGTTGACCTATCCAGACTGAAACTTTTAGTCACTATTTTATTTATTTTATTTATCATTTCATTGACTGGGAAAGTCCGACTAAGACAGAGCCTATTTTCAGCGGAGGCCTGGGGAGAAACGCTCCAGACACGTCTTTGGACTGAATAAAGAGAAAGCCTATGTGCACAGCTCCAGCTAGATTACATTGATTCTCAAATTGCAGAAGTACAATTTCAATCTTGTTTACACAAAAGGCAAACTTTATCATGCTGATACCTTATCCAGATCACCCAGAAACACCACAGAACAGCATAACAATGAGCAACTTGATTTTGAGGTCATGGAAGGGAGAAATATTTCTTCCACACTTTTTAATAAGCTCAGAACTCACACAGCTTCAGATCCAATTCTTTAGAAGCTCAACCACTTCAGTCTAGGATGGCCTTCCAAGCAATCTTGTTTACCAGCAGAAGTCCATCAGTACAGTATTTTCCATACAGAGATGAGATTTTATCAGATATCATCATCATCATGAAAGGTCCTAAGGTGATAAATCCTTGCAACAAGAATACATTCAGATTTTGCATCGTGGCCACCCAGGAACTGATTCTACCAAAAGAAGAGTGAGAGGTCTAGCATTTTGGCTTTCTATGTCAAGAGATATTGAGAAAGTACTTGAATCTTGTTCAGTATGTAATAGTACAAAGCCGCATCAACAAAAAGAACCACTTCAGTTAAGCCAGATTCCTGAACTACCCTTGTCGCCACCAGCCATAGATATCTTCGAGTGGAATGGTCAACACTACTTGGTGTTAGAAGACTCATTCAAATTGGTTCAAGATTGATCCGCTTCCTGACTTAAATTTCAGTACTGTCATTATGAAGTTGAGGCGACATTTTTCTGTCCATGGCAGATCACACAGAGTTACTTCTGACAATGGTGCACAGTTTACTAGTCAGCAGTTCAAGAAATTTGCAGAAACATGGAATTTTTTCATATTACGAGTAGTCCTGAATACCTTCAAGTCAAACAGCTTGGCTGAATGTGCAGTTCAAAGTGCAAAACAGCTGTTAGAGAAATCCAGACATGACAATACCAATGTTTTTCTAAACTTGTTAAATCTCAGAAACATTCCTCGTGATAATCATCTTGGTTCACCTGCCCAGAGACTTAATGTTGATTCAAACCAGAACTATATATTATCAATCAACAGTACTTTATTGGTTCCATGTGCTAAGAACAACAAAGCAGTAAAAGCCCAACTGTTGAAGAAGCGTTTGTCCCAGAAGTCTTACTATGATAAAACCAGTAAACTGCTCAGTTCATTGAAAAAAAGGGGGGATAGTGAGGATGCAGACATCAAAAGGTTTTGATTGCACTGGATTTGTAAAAAGTTTGCGTCAAGAGCAAAGATCATACATTGTGGGATCACAAGGAATGGAATTCAGACAAAAATCAGAAGCATTTGTTGCCAGCGTCTGAACCAGTGTTACAGCATCTTGCCTATGACAAAGACTCCTGCTCTCAGAGTGACTTGTCTAATGTTCCTGTTCCAGAGAACATTCCATCAACAATCCCTGTTCCTTAGAAAATCCCTGAGAGTCCCCAAGCATGAACATTTCCCAACATTGTTAAACTCAGTCCTATTTTGTTACAAGATCAGGTCACATCTTGAAACCTAGTTTAAGATACACGGCAACCTGAAACCTAGTTTAAGATACACGGCACCTGAACATGACTGTCATTTTCTTTATTAGGGTCTGTATAACTGCATGCCCAGACAAATGTCATTGTTTATATAAGACATCTCAGTAAAGATTAAGGATGTAGGTCAGAGTGTGTGATATACCTTTAAGAAACATTCCAGTAGTGGGCATGTGCATACAAGTACTGAGCAAGTGCAAGCAAGAGTTCCACTTTGAGTGAGCAGCCAGAGTGACAGCATGCATGTATGTAGTCAGTCAGACAGTTTGTTTAAGTTCATTGTTCCTGCCATACATCCTGATGCATTTGTATACAATAAACTTCTTAAACACCAAAGCCTCATCATCTTCTTAATGCACATAAGATGAGTGACAATATACAAAGACAAGTTATGCTACTATGGTGCAGTACTCCACTGTCAGTTTATTCAGCTTGCTTATTCATTCGTTTGTTTCAACCATGGTATAGCACTGATTAATATGGACCATTTTCAGACATGCCAGGGGTACATGCACAAATAAATAAAAACAGCAACAAGATAAAACATTGAAGTAATACAAACAAAATAAAATGCTATCAACATCAATCATCTGAAAGTGAAAAAAGACAAGAAATAAAATTTCATTTATTTATTTTATTTTACATTTGTTTACAGAGAAAGTCTGACTGGACACAAGTCCTTTTTTCAGCGGAGGCCCAGGGAGAAAAGCTCCACATACAAAGATATAATTGTAGACATATACATTCATGCGTTAGTATACAATTTTCATGACAGCAGAAGTAATTGACATGATAAAGTAAACAAGTTTGACATTGATCGAAGAGAAATAACAACAAACACTATGTGAAGAGAGTCAACAATATACATCTACATGCACAAGGCTGTCTACTAGTTACACATAATTAAAAGTTATTATATACATCTTCAAATGAACAGGTTGCATGTGGATGTAAAAGAACTGTCAATCCAACACATAACAGGAGAATGTCAGAGTGAAATTATATTTACAGGTGCAAATCATTCGATGTTACTTGTGTTTAAGCAATGTAGCTGATAGTGTTGAGAGACGCAGAAAAAACTAGCATGGGCTACTTACTACAAGGGCATAGTTTTGTTTTGGATAGGTGACACTTGAATTTTTGTTTAAAACTAGATAGGTTGGTAGTAGTAGTTATATCAGTAGGTAGATTGTTCCAGATTTTAGCTATATAGTTTGAGAATAGAGAGTCCCCTTCAGTATTGTTGGACTTGGTCAGGTTTATTAGGGATTTGTTGCTAGAGCGTAGGACATGATTAGTGGAGTAAGGGTATTGGAGATTTTTAAGGACAGGGGTATTTTCTGGTTAGTTAAGAATTTTTTGTGCCATGGTAAGTTGATTATATAGTAGTAAATAATTGTCTTAGTCTTTGGTCAGTTTAACTGATCCAAGACGTATAAGCCAAAAAAATAAGTAAACAAATAAAGGTAATTTTCCGTTAATGGGGCAACAGCTTTTTTGGCTAAGTTTTAATGTTGTCTTCGTCCTGCAAGTGATCAAAGTAGTTGAATTTGCATATATTTCTTACTACTTTGTTTTGATTAATAGCAATACCCATTTGTCTTTCACACAAAAGAACAATACAACTGTGAGCTCGCTTTGTGTGAATTAATCTAAAACAAGACTGGTTTGATTTGGTATTTTGGATTTTTAAACAAGACATGTATATGCTGCTTCATGTTCTGTGATATAAAGTACGTACAATCAAGTTTTATTTCAGTAATGCAATGTCCTTAAAGTATGTTTATTATTCAGGTGATGCATGCTGCCAACTCAGTTGTGAATTACCGTGGTAAAATGTTTCTCAGGGGTCCCAGACAAAAATAACCGGAAATGTTTTCCCCAGTATATAGCCAAAGTGCTGCAAGTCTCAAGCCTTGCCCTGCTAATGATAAAACTAACGTGGTCCGTACTATGCAGTCAATCAGACTGATTGTATGTGTTATATTCACTTGTCCCAATATGCACGGGAGAACCCATTCTGACGTCCAAGCATCAATGATGTCTTTTTTAAAAACTTACCAAATGTCATGTAGAATTATAAGCAGTTTTTTTAAGTATTCTCTACGGTACCAGCAAACTGACAGATATAGGAATGGCCTACAAATATCCTTCAGACAAACGTGACGGACAGTGTTAACACATCACATCAATAGTCTATAAGTAACACCCTTTCATTATTCTGCAAACAAAAATTGCATAGCAAAAGTGCAATCTTCTTAAAACACAACCACTCACTACCAGTTTTGCCATCTGTTCCTGCATGTACAGTGCTGTAACAGTCGACATTATGAAAATACCCACTTCTGAAAAAGACATAGGAACATTGTGGGTTTTATTTATTGGGATGCAGCTTACTGTTGCTTAATATCACCTCTGGCCCTCGATTATTTATGGAAATATTTACAATGAACGACACGTTTCCTTATGACAAAAACAAGTACTTTTCCATTAACGAGGCCAAAACAAGAAGTTTTCAGTTTATGAGGCCAAAAAAGGTGTTGCCCTGTTAACGGAAAAGTACCCAAATGAATAATAATATCCAAACAAAATTACCAGTTAAGTAGTTTTAAACAACTTTTCTATTATATTCTAAGAATTTGTCGCTCAACTTTTTTCATCCTTTCCCCTCAAGATCTTTGCTTAAGTAGATTTCTACACCAAGTCTAAAATAGTGTGAAGAATGGCTCAAAATTAAGGACATGTTGCTCTTATAAATTTAGAAAGTTGGTAGAATAACAGTTTTGCTTTAGTAAGCATTTTAGGAAGAATGTAAAGTTTGAAATTTTCCACGCAGGGTAAGCCACCCAGCGGTGTGAACATTGGCTTTACAGTATTGTCACTTCTGAAGTGACACTTCGACCTCATGCGCAAAAACTGGAAAGGGGGGCTGTGGATGGATGAAGTCTGAAACTCCGATATCTATCATTATTTAGTGATCTCATTCCTCAGTGATTTCCAAGAAAACCACACATTTTATGAAGAGCCGACCAAAAATATGAGTCGACAATGTGGATATTCTGTGAAACTCTGGACACTTGATAGGTATGCAGCGATGAACTGATAAAATACCCCTAAAATGTACCTCATTACGAGGAATGTTACTCATTTTGGGCTTCAAAAGTCCAGGTTCCTGAAAAGTTCCACTTTGAAAGGGTCTGTCACAAATTCTGTGTTAGGTATTTTTCATCATAAGAGCTTCTTATAAGTATAAAGTAGCACTCTGTAACCATTCTCTGACCTTCCTAGTTGAAGTTGTTAGTAAGCTGTTTGAAAGTGTTCCACATTTTCAGAGGCTGTGTTTGTCATTTAGGAGATGGAAGGTTGAGAGCTATGTGATAAAGATTACTTGAAAAATAGCTATGTTCCACTCCAAATTATGCTAGCTGAAATATGACACTCATATGGACGCATGATATTTGCTCAGGGGAAATTTTAGACGTCACCTTGCGATGTTACATTTACAAATTACAAGGAATCAGTGTAGTTTTATAGGCGCTTACATCGCAACCAGTTCCCAATTCCGTAATGCAAGCAACTATTAATGGTTAGACAACCAAAAATGCAGTAATACAAAACGTATGCAAAGACTTACCAGGAAAATGTTCCTTTTAACCCTGATGTTAACACGTCTTTCAAAATGAAAGTTTTTGATACAAAACAAATTCAGATTAAAAGGCTACATCTTGGTACGGAGTTCAGTGCTGAAGTTATTGTTGAATGTAGCTGTATAAACGCTTCTAGGGTCTTTTGAATGACTTCAAGCGCCCAAATTGGTAAGACTCAGAGTGCTGCAACAATAACGTCGGCTTTAATTAACAATTGCAGACAGTAACGGTCTCTATTTTTCCTTTTCACGTTTATACGCTACTGCAACAGCATCCACATCTTGCTATAGCCAAAAAGTAAATCTCTCGACTCAGTTTAACCAATTAAAAAATTCTGGGCAACAAAGATTTATAAGACACTCCAGATAGCCATTCACAAATAAGTAAGGCGGGACTCAGTTTCAAAGCTAGCGAATCTCCAGATCGCAGGGTTAGCTTTATTTACCAGTTGCGTCGTGGTTAGGCTGTTTACCGCGTTTCTTAGCAACAGTGAAAACTAGAGTGCAGTTGACAGGATACTGTATATAGTGCAGGGTCATTTCGTCACAAATCCAGAAATATGTTTTAGGGTGGCCACGGTGATGCAGCGGTTAGCGTTGTCGCTTCATAATATAGAGGTTCTCCGGTTCTTCTGTGCGGAGTCTGCATGCCCTCCCTGTGGTCGCGTAAAGTTTACTCCGGTTTCTTCCAAAAGACATGCTGTAGGTGGACTGGACACTCTAAATTGGTCCTAGGCATGAGTGTGTGTGCCTTCTGTGGAAGGTTGGGCGCCGGGCTGGCAATTCGACACTGCAAAACTCCACTGCCAATCATAAGCGGACATGTGATCCGCTGTGGCGACCACCAACTCATGAATATGTTTTAAAACCTTACGAATATTAACTTGAGAAGCTGAATAAGAAAATGCAGGGTTGCCTCCTTTATATATATATATATATATATATATATATATATATATATATAATGGGAGCGGCCTTAGGTCAACTGGTGCCCTAGGCAAAAAAGCTCCAAGGTGCCCACCACCACACCACCCAGTGCCCCCATCCTGGTCTACCTACACCAAATAAATACTGGAAAAGTGCCCCTACTAGAGCGGCGCCCTAGGCGGCCGCCTAGTTGGCTTATGCCTAAGGCCGGCTATATATATATATATAAGAAATTTTCCAACCATTTGACTAAATGATGTCCAGAACAAAAATCATTAATAAGGCAAGGAATTATTTCCAGGAAGAAAGAAAATGAGTGCATGGTTTAATATGCAGTATACTAATAGCGTGCAATAAACTGAAGAAAAACACTTGAGAAAACATGAATCGTACTCAGGTAACAGTAATGTGCAAAAAAAAAAAAAAAGTTAGCAGATGTTATGTGCTGGCCTGGAATGTCAGAAATTAACATTTTCATACTTTGGAAAATGCACGTTAATGCAAAATCTCTCTCTCCCTCTCTCTATATTTATAAATAAATCACTGAGGGTTACAATCGGTCAGTAATGCCAGATATAGTTGCACACTGCTGATTCTTTAAAAAAATGCATGTTGATACATAACCAGTTCTTTAATTTTATCCCTCTCTCCCACTCATATCTCATATTCTCTTTCACTTCCCAAATTTTACTCTCTCCCTTTCTTATATTCTGTTTCACTTTCCACCCACTAGTTCTCTCTCTCATCTCTCTGTCTCTTTCCCTTCTTTTACTATCATTCTGTCTCCCTCCGCTCTCTCTCACTCTTACTATCAGTTCCACTTTCGTACTTGCTTTCTCTCTCTTTCAGTAATGGTCTCTCACACTGTCTCTCTTTTTATCACTCTCACATATTTTCTTTCCCTGGCTCGCCTTCTTACTCTTACTATTTCTGCCTACCACTCTGTGTCTTTCTCTCTCATTCCAATTTTCTTTCTCTCTCTCTCTCTCTTAGTAACAATAAGTCACTACCAAGAACTACCAGCCCTGTAGAATGATGTGTATTGTTGCAGCAAATAATCCTGGTCTGGTCAGAAAAAAAAAGTTACAGGGAATTTAAATCTCTAGATCCCACCTCTCATTCCCATCCTTTCCTGATCACAAACAGCAGCAAGAGAGATGATATTAACAGTATCCTTCCTTTAACAACAGCAAGCAACCATCTCACCTGTCTCTGTGTTTCCCTCATATTTTTGACATGGCTGTTTTAATTAGAGTAATACTTAAAAATTGTCCCTGACTTTAGGTCCTTGTCCTCCATTATTCTTTGCCCTTGACCCTGATTTTTGGGATTGTTTGCTGAAAAAAATCAGAAACAACATTCAATTTTCCAGTCTGATATCGCTGGCTAATATAATACTTGTGCTCTGCCCACTGCTCCACCCACCATCACTGTGGTCCACCCAATCACTGTTGTGTATTTGACTACTGGACATAATGGAGAATTGCCAGCCCAGCAATAGTGTGCAAAATGTCTGAGGATCTTAGCTATGCAGTCAATAACTAACTAAATAAATAAATGCAAAACGCTAAGTTGTTTCAGAACTGCTAACAGCATTACTGGCACAGACTTCATAATAAATTATGTCCACATTAACTAAAGGAGTGGAAAAAAAACTCCTGGTTTGTCAATTTTATGTTTATTTTATGGTAATACTAGCAAACTGGGACATTTCCTTTCCTGCTCATAGTTAATGGGCAGTGGGACACAAGGTACTGAACTGTGACTGTCCCTTCACAGTGGGATGGGTGGCAACCTTAAGAGCATGTGAATTAACATGCATTGTCCAAAGTAAAAGAAGTCTGTAACTCTAATTACTGTCATTTTTATTAAGTGTAATCCACCATATTTTCTCCCTAAATCACCAGTTTTAGGAGGGATTAGGAGGGACAGAGCCAAATTTTGCACCAAAATCAGGGATGTCCGAGAAAATCAGAGAAAGTAGAAAGGCATGTTATAACATACATTTAACAGTTCCTGAAGAATGCTTTCACTTCATGCCCATGTTGCTCGATTCACATCCTACTGCTCTTGATGGATACTTCTCTATTTACATCCACATAAACATCCCCAATTCACATCTTTACTAAAGTTGCTTTGTATCCTCTTAATGCAAATGTAACTTTACTTTGTTTCAAAGATAACTTACCTACATTATTACACTGAATCTAACACTGTGTTGCATGAGCATGTAATCACAATAGTATTTCAGACTTTCTTTTGAAACTTTTAATTTAACTGTATTGATTTCTCAGTGGCTTCTTCATGAGATGGCCACTGGAGTATTGCATTGATCGGTCTATCATGATCATCAAGAGAAACATTAATAACTTCAGGTGTGCAGAATAGTGTATTCTGATGGATGACAGTAAGGAAGAGTTGAAGTGCCAGGAGCCTGTTGATGATGGTGAAAATAGAAAGTAGAAAAGCTGGGCTGCTGCTAAACATCAAGAAAAATATATATCATCATTCTAGACCTATTAATTCTTCAAAGACAGGGGGAAAAGAAGTGGAGGCAGTGACAGATTTTACTTCCCTACAAATGTTGACTGCTACTGAGAAAAAAGACATTTACATCCTTCTTGGAACAAAAGCTATTGAATATCTGGATAAAATTTTAAAGAAAAAAGACTAACATCCTCAACAAAGGTCCATATAGTCAAAGCTATGGCCTTTCCAATAATAATATATGGCTGCTGGTGTTGGACTATAAGTAAGGCTGTACACCAGAAAAAATTATGTAGTTGAACTTTGTTGTGGAAGAGAACTTGAGAATTCTGTGGACTGCAAGAATATCAAATCAGTAAGAACTAAGCCCTGACTATTCACTGAAGGTTGATAGTAAAACTAAGACTCAGATACTTTGGCCACATAATGCAAAGCCATAACTCACTAGACAAGATTCTGATGATGGGAACAATCAAAGGAACAAAAGGGGGAAGCAGAAGCTTATAATTCAAGAGAGTATATCTGAAGCAATAGATGTGAATTTGCAAGAACTTAAATAATGACAGGCCTGGTGTGTTGACATCCTTAAGGTCAAGAATAGTCAGAACAACAGTCTGTCACAGTCTTTGACCTGATTATTTCTATTCAAGTCAACAGTGTTTCCAGAAGAAACTTGAGCTAATTCATTGTGAAAACTTGACACATAACAAGCACATTCAGCACTGGGCATTAATAATGAAATGTATTCACCAATCCCATCTCTGTGCCCTAACTGACCACTATTAAATCTGGATGAAATTATCTCTGACAATTTCTGTGGCTGTCTCCTGTTTCTTTGTTAGGCCTGGATGTCATCATGCTTTGCTAAATACAAACTTGGGAACGAGTACCAAAGCACTATAGCATGCATGGAGTTTTATGACCAGCATTGGCTTTACTATTGGAATCTTGGCTTATTCTGGTTCTTTCTCATTCCTCCGAGATGGAGGGATTAATCTCAGTTTCGTCAAATAAAACAATGTTTCTGTTATCAACCTATCAATTGTTTGTCACTGATTGCTTGCTGTCAAATACTAACAGTAAAAATGATGTAGGAATTTTAGACTGAGGTCTTCCACCAATAAGAGGTTGTGCTGAAGTTAGTCAATATTCAAGAAGTGACAACCAAAAGCGTTCATTTCATCTGTCCAGATTTTTTGAAGAATGTCCAGATTTCTGCCTCATATGTGCTGCCATTTTGTACATAATAAAATATACCATTTTTGTTGAAATACTGGTGTATCTTGACATTAATGATATTACTTGTCATTATAACTGGGTAACTAGAATTCACCTCATAGCATTCTTCTTTAGAAAACTCTTTTATATTAGGCAATCATTTCAATATGTATTTCTGAGTGTGGGTATCTTGAAGTTTATATGATATATGTGAATTCTCATTGCTTTGCACAGTCTTGAAATTATTGACTAATAAACTGTGACCCTTGTCAGATATGGAATGTTCCAGAGTCCCATGTTTGGAAAATATTGATTTACTGGTAAGGCATTTCAACTGCAATATTTCAGTCTACTTTGAGTGGTAATAAACATTAAGCAGAAGGTGTTAATCCCTGTGACTGAATAAATCTACTCCTAGTTTCAGCTATGGCGCTGAAGGAATATCATGTGGTGTAAGATCTTCCTGTTGGTTTTATTTTTTGAAAATACCACATATCTCACAATTTTGTATTAGCTGTTTTAGCTGCCCAGTCATACTCGACCAGTACATGACATCATATGCTCTTCCCTTCCACTTGTTCTGCCCATGTGCAATGCATGTATCTTTGTAAACATATTGCTGTGTAGCTTGTATGAATAACACTTTATCATATCTGAATATCAACCCTTGAACCCATGAAAGTTAGTTTCAGAATGGGAAACATGGTCCAATGAGTGTACATATTGGCTGTGTCCTATCAGGCCATCCTGTCATAGTGACTTATGTATATAACTGTAGGACTAAGTCATATGTAGTGATCGTGTAGAGATCTCTGCTGTTATTGATAACTGCAACATAATCACAAATTTCATAGATACTCTAAAGGCCATTTAATCCTTTGACAATTTATACTTTGCCAGTAACATCCCTCAGGATGCATATCCTTTCTGCAGGTGGGCCATACCAGTCAATCCCAGAGTAAGTTTGTGAATGCCTAGCAAGTCATCTAGGTTATTTTTAAAGGAAGATAGTGTGTTTTACTGCTGAATATGCAGGGGAATATTTATTACAGAGGTCTGGGAGGCACTGGATTCTAAACATATCCCTCTACTGTGCTTTACTTATCTGTAGGTAAAGATTTAAAGTTCTAATAATAGTAGAGCCATTGGGATTGTGAGGATACAAGAGGTCCAAGACAGCTGTATTTGTTATGGTGTGGTAAGTGAGACAGGGATCTCCCCTCAAAAGTGTTTAAGACATTGAATGAAAAGATGGAGCTTTTGGCCTCTCTTGATAGCTCAGGAACTTTAGGCCTGTGATCTTTCTGGTTAGGAACCTTTGGGGTCAGGGTCTTTCTAATTGTTTAATATATTTAGTGAGCTGCATCCAGAAGGGGCATGGTACTCAATAAGTGGTCTGATCATTGCTGAGTATGAGGAAGTGTTATCTCTTCACACCTTGAAGATATTCCTTTTAAAATTAGCTATGCTAAATAAAAATATTTCTAGACAATCAATGCCACATGATGGTCAAAAGAGATGGAATTATCAACCTAAGCTCCTAGGTCCCTGACTTCATTTTTGTTTTGTAGTGGTGTGTTCTCTATACGGTATTATGAAAAGAGAAGTTGTCCACCAAAAGTGTTAATACTACACTTTTTATCATTTCGTTTAAGCCCACGTTTAGCATGTCAGTAGCTTACTAGGAAGAGTTCATGCTGGAGGGTTTTGGATGGTGACTTAACAACAACCCCCCATTAGTAGTCTTCTGCAAATTTAGTTAGCCAGTGGTTTTGAATCTTTGCTTGGAGAGCTAGAAGTAAAGGCCAAAAAGGAGAAGCCATAACACCAATTCCTAAAGGGCACTACTGGTCATTTTCATTCATTTTGATGATGGTCCTCTAACTCGCACTGTGTGGGTTTTGTCTTTCAGACAGTTTGCTGTTCATCTTAGTATATATGGGCTGTTTTTTTAACACATTTAAAGTCTGTATGATGCCACCATAACAAATGGTGTCAAAGGCCTTGACTAGGTTAAGATGCATCATATGTACCACATGACTGTAATCTACAGACTCTGTAACCATTTCAAAGATGTTTTCCAGGTTCTGTTGACAGGATCTGCACTTCACAAAGCTGGACTGTTAGGGGTCAAGTCAAATAAAATTCTTACTTGTACGTTCATAAAATTAATGCAGTCTGTACCTTCCAGTTTCACTGGTACAGCAGAAAATCTCAGGTTTTCTCTGCATTCTGTGTCTTCTAACGCCCCTATTTTCTGAAACAGCTGTCACACTCATACTTTTTCCATTTCAGCCCCTGACTTTTGCAGTTTTATCAGTTCATCTGATAGCTAGTTAAAGCTTCATCTATTTTTCCATCCTTTTGTTTTTTTTTTAAACTTTATATATTCATTAAATGTTTAACTTATGTTAAACACCTTTCAGTACATTTGTTTTGTTTTTTTTCCTCTCAGTTACTGGAATCCATATACTGTTTCTTGATATTATAGTTTATGTGGTCAGTCATAATACATTGTATGGCTTTGCAGATGAAGCATGTAGGACTAATAGGTCTTCACGGTGAAGAACTTCTCAAAAGCAAACTTCACACTTCTCAAAACCGAGGTGGAATCCTTCAAAGCCCCCGGGCCAGTGGAAAATACGGCCCAAACCGCAAAATCCTTTACAAACGCATTCTATGGACACCTACAGGAATGCATGAATCATGCTATCCCAAATAAAACCAAGACTCACTCCTCCAAAGGCAGGAGACCTGTCTGGTGGACCCCAGCCATAAATAAGCTATACAACAGAAGGAGGAAGCTACTACACGATAGAGCAAAATCCCAAAAAGGGAAGGTCATCTCTGATCAGTACTAGCAAGAAACTACGATCCCTCATAAAATCATCTAAGGCCAGCTTCGAAAGAAAAATTGCACAAGACGTTAAAGATAATCACAAGGCCTTCTTTAGTTATGTCAGGAACCTGGATGGCAACTCCCAGATATGCTCTGAGTTAGTGCAAAATAACAAAAATACACTGAACCCACAGACTTTGCCAACATCCTGGCAGACAGGTTCAGTGCAAACTTCTCCCCCCTTCTCCCCCCAAAAGAGCAAATGTCTATCCCAACAGAGTGTAGCCTCCCTGACATCACAGATGCAAAGGTGAGAGCTGCCCTCTCCAAAGCAAAAAACACAACATCAATGGCACCGGACGGTGTCCCGGGCTGTGTCTTACACAAGCTCCAAGAAGAACTGAACCCTCACATAAAGTCACTGTTCAGTCTCAGCCTTACTACAGGATATGTACCCAAGGAATGGCGTACAGCAACAGTGGTCCCACTCCACAAAGGTGGTGCCACAATGGAGCCCGGAAACTATCGCCCTATAAGCCTGACTAGCCTGGTCTGCAAAGCTATGGAGCATATCATCATGGAACTCATAAACAAAGACATTGGGAACCTCCAAACACTGGATCCTACCCAATTCGGCTTTGTTAAGGGCAGATTTTGCCTCTTGAACCTGGTCGACTTCTTTGAAACAGTCACCACGGCCATAGATGAAGGGAAGGTGATAAACACAGCCTACCTGGACCTCGCAAAAACCTTCGACACAACACCACACTCGAGCATCATAAATAAGCTCACCAGCTTAAATATTAACCCCTATGTCACAAGATGGGTTGCAGATTGGCTCAGGGATAGAACCTACATGGTCAGAATTGCAGGTGCCATGTCAGACTCTAAACCAGTTACAAGTGGCGTCCCACAAGGCTCAGTCCTGGGACCTTTCTTGTTCGGTATATATTTTTCTGAGGTACAGGCTAACACGGGAGGACTATGGCTGACCAAGTTCGCAGATGACTGCAAACTGGGTGCCATAATCGACTCACCGACTGACACAAGCACCCTCCAAAAGGGTCTCACAGAGATGGATAATTGGTGCCAGAGCCATGGCCTAAAGCTAAATGCCAAAAAGTGCATAGTCATCCCCTTTGGGAAAAACAAAGTGCCCACAAATTACCACATAGATGGTAATCCATTAAGTACGGAAGAAGTAATTACGGATTTGGGGACCCAAGTAGATAGCAATCTCTCCTTTGACAATCACGTTGCCAAAGTGGTTACAAAGACCTTCTATATAGCCCACATAATCACGAAAGGGTTCATATCTAGATCAAGAAAGGTCATTGTGCCCCTCTACTCATCACTCATCAGGCCCATAATTGAATACAATGCCCCATTCGGGATGTACCTTACCCGACACCTGCAGCAACTGGAAAGACCCCAAAAGTACCTCACCAAGAGGATCAAGGGACTCAGATGCCCTACGCAGTTAGGCTAAAGAAACTCCAGCTCTACTCAGTTGCTTACTGCCTACTCAGAGGCGATCTGTGCCTGACGTATAAAGCCATGTCCAACCCAGAAGTAATGGACATGCTCCACCTCAGGAAATCCAAATCCCTTAGAGCTACATGCTCCAGGGACTTAAACCTCAGCACAGAAATAAATAGGACATGCTGAAGGGACAGATTCATATCCCAGAGGCTTCCCTCACTCTGGAACAAAATCCCAATCCATGTTAGGCAGAGCCCCTCAATGACCCTCTTCAAGAGAAATCTTGACGAGTGGATGGGAGATCATAGGTTTATCCCTGGGATCTCTTCTGTGTCCCTACTAGACAGAGGCACAGTAAACTAACCTTAAAAGGGCTGTCTTCTGTGACCTACTATACAGAGGCACAGTCAACTAATCTAAAAGGATGGTGAAAGCCAAACACACTCTGGCTAGGCTTATAAATGCCCTAGGGCAGATAGCCTAGTATCAACCTATGAACCTATGTAATTATCTAGGTCAGTTGTAAGGCCACCCTTATGGTGGAACATCACGACTGTAGTCCATCACTCATCAGGGATGAATCCAGTAATTAAATATAGGTTAAACAGTTTAAGGTGTGGGTCTGCAAGGGCATGCTAAGTGCTATTAATTAAGTAACCATATATATTGGCAGACCCCATGGAAGAAATACTTTTGGTCTTGATTATCACTTCCAGTAAATGATATTAAGAGAAAATTGGTGGATTAAGGGATTCAGGCATTTCAGGGCTTTAGACAGAATTCTTGGGAGTAAAGTTGGCACTGAATTTCTATGCAATAATGTTGGCTATGTCTATTGGGTCAGAATTGGAGACATCAATTTGAATAAGTTAAAAGCAATACAGGGTATTATTTCTTAGTTTTCTAACACAGGTAATGAATGACTTATAATTATCTGTGCCATCAATGATTAGCCTAACTTCATCTTCAGTGTACCTGATGATGTTTTTTTATTTATTCATTTTTTTATGCTTTAGATATTTTCCTTGAAAAAATGACTTTTAGATCTGCTATATAATACAAGGACTTTATTTTGTTGTAGAGTTTATGTACGGTACTGGAATTTATCATGATACTTGGCTCTGATGAGACAACTGCCTCTATGCATTTTTCTAAGTGGGTGTAGAGTTCCTTAGTGCTGCTGAATCTGGGTCAGGGATGGTACAGTCATAAGTGAAGTCTGATATTTTATTATTAGGCTAGCGTGTTTCTAGTCTTTAAATTCAGTAGTTGTTGCTGTAGGAGCCTTTGGCAATTTAAAGGCAATTGTCAAAGTCTGTGGTCAGATTTCACTGGAGAAGGTGATACCAGGGGAATAGTGCAAGAGGCAGCCATATTTGTAAAAATCAAGCTACTTCAACTAGTAGGTTTGTTTACCAAATGTTAAAGAGAATTTTGATTTAGTATTTCTAGGAATATTGGGGCATATTGTGCATTGGAGGAATAGGTGTCCCAGTTTATTGAAGGGTAGTTAAAATAATGTAAAACAATGCAGTTTCTGCTAATAGGGAGATTATTTAGAACACTGAGGAATCATACATGGTCATCAAGGTACAAAGAAGCTGTTCTGTATCAGGCTGTTAGTTTGACATTAATCCTAGCTACAGTGATCTGTAGTTCAACAAGTTCAGTCTGTGGGTCACTAGGAATCTGACCAGTGACAATATGTGCCTTGGCAAATATGAAGACTCCATCAGTTTCCATCAGGTCTGAAGACACAAAAAGTACAAAACTCAGTGTTAGAGAGAATAGAGTTCTGTTTACATTTAAACCAAGCCTCAGTAACTCCACAGACATGGATGATTTCCAAATACAGGAGTGCCTCAAGATCAGGCAGTTTATTGTTTAGACCTCTGACACTGGGGAGAGACACCTTAATGTGATTTAGTTTTGGGATTAATATGTTAGTTATGTTGGAATGTCCATCAACTGGACTCTGACTAAAAAAGGTACTGGGGCATCAAAAGCTTTGGCCAGTATGCACAAGCCTTGGAATGAGAGGTGCAGGCCATCTTTGGCAAAGCAAGCTTGACTGCTGAGCATCTCATCCATGCTGAGACATACTGGGTACCCTTGGAATAACACCAACTATTTAGCAGTTATTTAAATCAATTATCTTTTCTTTGTATCTAGGCATCATTTAAGGTGAAGAAAGGATTCCACTCAAGACCAGTGTCTTACCTGCATTTGTATCATTCATCAAACGTTGTGATATGTCTCTCTGCATGTCCCTCAGGGTTTTATTTCTTAAATCATTCACTCCCACAAAGACTGCTACCATGTCATAATAATATTTGTCAGGGAATATCATTCTTAGGGTCCTTGTAATGTTAGAAATCTTGGCACCTGGAAGACAACACATTATAACCCTCTCCTTGTTCAGGCCTGTGAGTAATTAGTCATTGTGCCTGGCAATAGTTATCTATGACATAAGACATTTCTGTTGCTGCTAGTAGATTAATGTTTTGATCAATGTGATTCTTTATGGCAGTTAAGTATAAGGTGGAAGAGAGGTCTGATTTTTGCTGAGACAATATTTTTTATTTCGGAGTGACTTTTTTACAGCCTCAGCATAAGACTGAAGGATTGTGGTGTAGGTGTATGAAACTCCCAGGCAAGATTTGAGGTGAGAGAGAATTTTGATGGGAATACATTCATTATCTGAGAGCACAAGACATTTAGTACACTCTCTAAATGAAACTAGCAATATGACTTACCATCTTATCCTGTGCTTAGGTGTTAAGTCAAGTAAATTATATGCAGCAGAGGGTGTATGTAATGATGGTAGGATACAAAAATATACAGAAGACTTTCTAGAAAATGGTAATCTTATCCCAAATGTTACAGATTTTAAAAGTAAGATGAAAGATGGGTTAACACTTGTTGCACTGTGCACTAGGCAATCAGGAGGATATTAAAGAAGGTAAGTCAAGTTTAGCAGTATAATCGGAGAAACTTCCCTACTTGATCCTCTAGTGCTCAAAAGTATGAGTAGAGTATATGATACTGCTCTGTGCTTCCAAAGAAAGTTTATAATAAGAACAGGTGACTCAAAAGCTAGAGTATTCTAGAACTATGGAATACAGTGGGAGGGTAAGAGTATTTAAATAGCTTAAAGGGGGTGTGATACTTCTGTGCATACTGACACCAGAAATGAAAGAGAAGAGGGAGATAATTTTGTAGTCAGATTAACAAAAGGGGGAGAAAAAAAAGAGACACTTGCTTTAAAATCACAAGAATAAGGAGGCAGGGTAGGGAAAATATTCATCCACAATTAAAGAAAAAAAATAATGCAGTTACAGTAAAAACACTTAAAAAATCAGTTCTAGAAACAAAAATACTATTTTTTTTTATTCTTTCACAGTGTACATATAATCAGAAAAATCATCACATTAGCTTTAAAATGTATCCAAACCACTACTCTCAGGTGGAGCTTCAAAGTCATTCCAGGTACAAGGGGTATAAAGACAAACTAGGCAGTGCTATAAATAGCAATTACATAAACAAAATAGACAAGAGAACCAACCAACCGAAAAAAAAGCAGCTCTGCAATATAGACAAATTACTACACTTTCCAAGCAGGGCCTAACAAATGACTGAACAAACTGTTTTAGTTAAAGAATAAAATAAAGCAGTTATAGTAAAAATGCCTCAAAAACAGTTCCATCAAAAGAAATGTTAGAACAAAAAGAAAGTGCAATGTAGGTTTCGTGTCCCTAGAGTAGAGATAAAAACATGATCTCTTTAGGTTTAAAATGTATCTAAACCACTGCTCTGAGGTGCTGCTTCAGAGTTAGCCCAGCCCCTGCCACATTGCTTCCTAATATTTTTCTAGTAAGTTCCCTTTGCAGTCATTTAGATACATCCTGCTTAAAGTATCAGCAATGTATATAAGCATCCATTGAGTATAATGTACATGCAAGTAATGCTTGTCTGTTGATAATGGCATCCTTTGTAGACTTTTATTTTATCTTATTTTATTTTGAATTTGTTAACTGGGGTAGAGCACTGATCCTACCGGACCCATTTCACTCTCAGCTCAGGGAAAACACATTAGGTACATGATGTTATATGCAGAGAAAATGAAAAAAATGCAATATGTGAGCATTATTGTTGGCTTGATGGTATAAAGGCAATCAATAAATTACATTATATACAAAGTGACTGAAAAAGCACTATATATATCTATATATATATATATATATATATATAAATATATATATATATATATATATATATGGTTCCCTATCAGAAGCCTGAAACACTATAAGCCTGAAAATCAAAATCCTGAAAACTATAGACTGAAAGTTCAAAATCCTGAAAGCCCAAAATCCTGAAACTCAAAATCCTGAAAACACAAATAATGCTAATATGTCACTATAAAGACACTAATATCTACCAACTGACCCTGACCCTAACCCTAACCCTAAGGTCCGTCACTATTGCACACTCACCTGACCCTCTAACCCTAACTCACTTAAACCGCCCCTAACCCCAATATTTGTCACTATTGCATACATGGCTAACCTGCGCTAACCCTAACTCACTTAAACTGCCCCTAACCCTAACATAAAACCAATGACACTTACCTGAACCCAATGCATGACCTAACACCACAGGGCTAACAATAGCAAAGCCACAATGACGTCAGTATGTCCATTTTGTGTTTTCAGGATTTTGAGTTTCAGGATTTTGAACTTTCAGTCTATAGTTTTCAGGATTTTGATTTTCAGGCTTATAGTGTTTCAGGCTTCTGATAGGGAACCATATATATATATATATATATATATATATATATATATATGTATATATATATATACTATATATATAGAGTGGCTTCAATTTGTCATGCTGAAAGAATCACAATCAAAAACAGAGTAATAGCAATGTATGATGACATAAGAAGGGAATGAAGAGGTTATATGACCAAAGGGGTAGCATTTGCATTTTCTTAGATTCTTGAAATGCACTTTTTTTGTGAATGGAATGATGTTTAAGAAAGGAAGGATGAGATTCCTACAATTTGGGGCCAAGGACTGAGAAAGCATGATCTGTGCAGTGAAGCCTAATTTGGGGGGTATGGAGGAGGGACATGAGTTGTTAAGATGTCTAAGGGTACATGTATGCATCTCTGAATAGTCTGGAAGCTAGTGGAGTGAAGGCATTATTTTTGAAAAGCTGAAATAGTTTAGAGGCAAGTAGAAGGTCAGCACATTGTTTCACATGTAGCTAGTTAGCTTTTTGAATGGTTTTGCAGTGGTGTTCATTTCTTGGAGAGAGAGTGACATATCTGCAGATGGCATTTGAAATTGGCTGAATGGCAGATATATAATCTTTTAGAAGCTGTAGCAGTTAATGTGAGACAATATTCTAGCTGAGTCAGCAATATAACATTACGTATGGCATTTCTATAGGGTCTGAATAGAAAACAGAAGATCCTATTAGTCCAGAATAAGAGACAGTGATTTGTGTGTGTGTGTGTGTGTGTGTGTGTGTGTGTGTGTGTGTGTGTGTGTGTGTGTGTGTGTATGTGTGTGTGTGTGCATGTGTGTGGGTGTGTGTGTGCATTCGTGTGTGTGTGTGTGTGCGTGTGTGTGTGCGTGTGTGCATGTGCGTGTGTGTCTGTTTGTAGTCCAGGTGGAGTTGAAAATTTAAGAAGGTGTCCAACTAAACCTCTATGTATTTGAATAGGTATTTAAATTCCTAGACTTTCAAAAATACTTTCTAAAAAGCGGTTTGTGGTCCGATTCTCTCAGTAACACTTTTGCCATGGATGTAATCATGGAACTTCTGGCAGATGAAGACTATAGCTAAAATTTCCTTCTATATTTATTGTTTAATGGGTTTTGAGACATTTTTACAATAACTGCATAATTTTGTTCTTTAACTAAAACTGTTTTTTTTTAGCCAGGTGTTAGGGCTTGCTTGGAAATCATAGTAATTATTCTTGCAAGGCAAGATTGTTTTCTCCCATTTTCTAAGAGTCTGATTAGTGCTCTAATTGCATGGTTAGTGCCCTGATTGCATACATTATATGTCTACTTTTCTGTAACAGAACTATACATATCCCTAGTTTTAATTAGCCTGAACTTGCAGTGTCGTTAGGTACTATCATGTCATAATATTAAGGATCTGGTGCTGCAGTTACTAGGTACCTCAGCAACACAAAACTCTTCTTTTCTCTTGATCTTCTGGCCAGCACCTCACTTATAATATTTTAGCAGCCTTTTTAGGAATAAAGTGACTCCATGTCTAAGAATTCCATAAGAGAGTATTCACAAACTGTTGAACACAAGTAAAGCCAGTAAAAACAGAAGGTACAGGCGTCCGAAGCTGATGAGAGACCAAAAATTGTAGAAAATACACTTCCACTTAACGCAAGTTTATTAAAAGGTTCAGCGTTTTCGCTACTGGAAACACAGTAGCTTCTTCAGAGTATTACAGAATGGCGCCAAAAAACAGAATTTAAATAGATTAATGTCACATAAAGATTTTGTCACTTCCACTTTTTTTAAAAAGGAAAGGAAAAAACTGAACAATCTGTCATCGATACTTCAATCCCTAATTAAAAACAAAGATTTCCGATCCCAAAATTACTCTAGTAGGTTAAAAAATTAAATAATGAAAATAATGAAAAGCAAACCAGAATGTTCCGAATTCTCTAATAAACATTCAAAGTGTATGCATGTGTGTACGTAGTAACCACTTATGATCAAATAGAATTTCACAAGCTGCCCAATGACCAAGTCCTCAAAAGAACCCCATAAAAAAGGGGGAGGTAAATATTCTAATCAAGATATTTGTCTAAAATTTTATGTAAGAAAAAACTTATAGACTGTTATTTATTTGTATCTGTATCCCAAAGAAAGTTGGCATGTAAGATGTATATAAAATAAGCTTTCGCCAATTAATATCTTTTTTACCCACACATTTTAAGGGAACAACACACTTTTCATTTATGTTGTATATTGAGGGAGTTTTTTGTGTTAAATGTTATAGATGTTGAAGTATTAGTGATGTTTATTAAATAAGTCTCCATAACTAAGGAAAATGTATTTATATAATCATCTCATGTAGCTTTTTAGTTTCAAAATGCAGGAGATGTTACAGTTTTCGTTAAGACCAGGGCTGTTGAATGCCTCCAATTTTATTTGCCATTCAAGTTCCCTGGTTTCCAAAATTAATGCAATAGGGCCACCCCTGATTTTATGAGGTACCTGATCTATGGCCATAAAGTGAAAACTATGCCCTACATTATAGCTGACATGCTTTGCTAAAGCATTTTCAGTTCTATTCTTTCTAATAGCATATGTGTGTTGGTAGATTCTTTCCTTGAACTTCCGGTCCGTTTTGCCGACATAATATGCCGGACAACAGTCACAGGTAGCTAAGTAAACTATGGACCTAGAATCACAATTCATTTTGTGATAAATATTGTATTTTCTACCCCTTACTTGAAATGTTGTTCCTGTTCTTAAGCTTTTGCACCAATTACAATGACCACAAGTGAAAGTGCCTTTCTGTTTTGAAAATAAATCATTGTGGTCATGTCTCCCCAACAAAGCTTTAAGGTTATTACCTCTTCTGTAAACTATTAGTGGATTACTACCCAGTTTTTCAAGAAGTTGGGTGTTACTAGTAATAAAATACCAATTATTGTAAATGGTAGACCGTATCTGATTAGAGTCCGTATTAAAGGCAGTAATGAAACTAATGTTAAACTTCTGACCCTCTTTACTACTTTCAATGGTGGAATCAACCTTCACTAATAAACATCCCTCTTTTGAGGTATTTAAATCCACTTTTACAGTTAAAGAACTGTAATTTAACAGTGGCATGTAAAGACCTCTTATCCTTTTGTTTTTAACTTCCTGTGTTAATTCCAATAATAGTGACTCAGGATAGTCACGGCTAGAGAACATCTCAGCTAAAACATGACATTCCTTTTCAAAGCTTTCATCTGTGCTACACATTTTAGCTGCCCTTATAAGCTGTCCTCTTACTATTGATCGTTTTTGTTTAAAAGGGTGCAAGCTTGAGAAATGAAGAAAGGAGTTACAGTAAGTTGGCTTCCTATAAATGGAAGATACAAGTAACCCTTTCACAGTGTCTTTTTCTAACTTGACATCCAAATAATCGATTTCTGTTGTAGAGAAATGAAATGTAAACAAAAAACTTGTGGTGTTGTTCATGTATTCTACCAATGATGCAGTTTCCTCATGGTTCCCCTTGAAGAGAATAAAGATGTCGTCCAGGTATCTAGTGTAGTGTAATACCTGATGATTAAAGTCACTGTTATTTAATATAAACTGATTTTCCCAGTAAGTAACAAATGCGTTAGCTACACTAGTGCCACAAGGTGACCCCATAGCTATACCTTGTGTTTGTAAATAATATTGTTGGTCAAAAATGAAAAAGTTCGATGATAAGACAATTTCAAGTAGCTCAGAAACAGTGTCAATCTCAGCCTTTGGGGCACCTAAATTAGTTAACATGTTGGCTATCCATTCAGTAGCCTCAAGGTGTGGGATGGAAGTATAAAGGTCGACGACATCTATGGTGAGGAAGTTCCAAGTTTGATCAAAGATAAGATTATTAATGTCACGAAGAAATGACCAAGAATCTTTACATATGCAAGGCACAAGCTTTAAATACTTTGACAAGATATTGTCAACCAGACGTGCACAAGGGTGGGTCATTGAAGACCTACCATCTACCAACGCTCTCATAGGAGGATTATGTAGGTCTTTGTGAATTTTTGGTATCCCAAAGAACACTGGAACCTTAGGGGATATAATATCAATAAAATGGTAGGTGTCCAGGTCAATTTTACCTGAAAGGAAGAGATCCCTGAAATAGCCTCTGTTCCTAGAGTAAGCCATGTTCATTTCATTTATGGATGAGGGGGTGTATGCTGGACTATCCAAAACTGTTAGCATTTTGGCTTTGTAGTCATTGTTGTCAAGGATTACTAAGCCACCCCCTTTATCCGGTTTCAATACTCTGACTGGTAGCCTACAGAGGTTATTCAGGAGGTACATCTGTTCCTTGGTTATATTGTCCTTATTTTGCCCAGAAAAATATCTACGATTTTTATTTAGAAACCTAAAGTCTACCTCACATGCTCTTTCAAACAAGGAAAGGTTAGGGTGTAAAGTTGGATTGAAGGCACTTGATAGCTTTAGGTTAAATGGTTGCTGTAGTAAAGGGACAGGAAACATAATCTCTAAATTCAATTTACGCACGAAGCACTTGAGATCTATTATAGTTTGAGTCAAATTGAAGTTGTGGCTAGGCACGAAAGTGTTACCAAGAGCTAACAAATCTATCAACTCTTGGTCTAGTGTGATGCTAGAGAAATTATAAACCTTGAAATCACCTTTACTATTCAGGACAATATTTAAGTCATTGTGCTCACAAAAATCTAAGTCACTGTTCAAACTTGATTCTGATGATTGTTCCAGTTCCTGTTCTTGCGGTTGAACTGGCGATTGTTGTTGCGGTATCCTAAAAAAACGTTACTATTCAGTGGCCCTATTGCATTAATTTTGGAAACCAGGGAACTTGAATTGCAAATAAAATTGGAGGCATTCAACAGCCCTGGTCTTAACGAAAACTGTAACATCTCCTGCATTTTGAAACTAAAAAGCTACATGAGATGATTATATAAATACATTTTCCTTAGTTATGGAGACTTATTTAATAAACATCACTAATACTTCAACATCTATAACATTTAGCACAAAAAACTCCCTCAATATACAACATAAATGAAAATTGTGTTGTTCCCTTAAAATGTGTGGGTAAAAAAGATATTAATTGGCGAAAGCTTATTTTATATACATCTTACATGCCAACTTTCTTTGTGATACAGATACAAATAAATAACAGTCTATAAGTTTTTTCTTACATAAAATTTTAGACAAATATCTTGATTAGAATATTTACCTCCCCCTTTTTTATGGGGTTCTTTTGAGGACTTGGTCATTGGGCAGCTTGTGAAATTCTATTTGATCATAAGTGGTTACTACGTACACACATGCATACACTTTGAATGTTTATTAGAGAATTCGGAACATTCTGGTTTACTTTTCATTATTTTCATTATTTAATTTTTTAACCTACTAGAGTAATTTTGGGATCGGAAATCTTTGTTTTTAATTAGGGATTGAAGTATCGATGACAGATTGTTCAGTTTTTTCCTTTCCTTTTTAAAAAAAGTGGAAGTGACGAAATCTTTATGTGACATTAATCTATTTAAATTCTGTTTTTTGGCCCCATTCTGTAATACTCTGAAGAAGCTACTGTGTTTCCAGTAGCGAAAACGCTGAACCTTTTAATAAACTTAAGTGGAAGTGTATTTTCTACAATTTTTGGTCTCTCATAAGAGAGTATTCATCAGTACTTTTCTGAATATTCACAATACATGCAAGTTTGCCATCATCTGACTGAAGACCAGTCTTTTAATGCATGTCCCATGTGTTTCAAAGACCACCAATAAAAAGATGTATATCAAAATTGGTGCTCACCTTGATTTTGTGTAGAACTTTGTAATGGTAGATTGTTTACTTAGTTCTTCTGCATTTACTTGTTTTCGGCCTGCTGAGATCTGCATTAACAGGCAGTGGTCTTAATATTTAAAAGGGGAATATTTCCAAAATTAAGGTTCTAAAAAGAGTGAGACTGAGGTGAGCACCAATTTGGAGACACACCCTTTTATTAATGTTTTATGATTATTTCTGCTCAACAGCACCATCAGCTTTTGTAAATGTGTAGGTATAAGCATGAGATACCAGATGTGGACCCCTAACTGCATGATTTTGATGTATTTCAAAGAAGTAGCACATATCTGACATTTGATTATAATGAATTTTAAACACTGAGGTTTCAGTCTGTCCAACAACTTTATTGCTCATTTATCAAATTCTTGCTTTGCAGCACTCCAGAGTATTCTGCCACCTGTCATTGATAACTACCTATTGTAGATATTTTCCTTGTATCTGATCCTGAATAATGATATTGATTGCCCATGATCAGGGCCTGGGGGTTGACTGTATATGTATAGACTCTTTACCATTTTGTGGTTAGCAGGCAGGCATAAACTAGACCTGGAATATATAGACTGGATTGACAGGATCACCCTAGTCATTGGTACTAGCTGGGTTTGTATTTAGAGAATTGCTTACATTTCAAGAGTTGGTTTAGATTTATTTATTTATTTAGTTAGTTAGTTATTATTTTGATGACCAAGTTAATCCTACTAGGGTAGTGGCCCCTTTTCAGGGGAGACCTGAGGAGGTAGTGTTGTTATACTACCAGGGGAAGATTTGACCAGGGCATTAGGAAATTTCCCCTACTCTTGGTAGTCGGGGGAAGGCTTTGTGTGTTACATATCCTGAGTTCCTGTCTCCTGTCCAGGCATGGAGGCAGCCAGGACGAACAGGGAGAAAACGTGGCTGATTCAACGATTGCTGAAAATGGAGTGAAAGTTGCCGAAAATCTAGTTGAAATGGCAGAATTACTATCAGAAGATTTTTTTTCTGATGATGTGGGTGCAGAAAAACAGATTTAGTGGGGGAAAAGGAGATTGTAGCTGTAACTGAGAGGGATTCAGAGGAAAACCTTCAGAGGAGATTGTTTGAAGGAGAGCCAGTTACCTCTGAAAAATGCATAATTACACCCCTCCAATCGGGGGGGGTGGGGTGGTGTTGGAAGAAATGGTAAACCAAAGTGAGCCAGAAAGCGGAGCAGCAATTTCATGGAGTGACATCATGGAAAAAAATTGAAGACGATAATGGAGAAAAAGAGACTATACCAGAAAAAAATCCAGAGACAAAACTTATGCACAAACTGTTGCAGAAGGAGCAAAGAAGAAAGAAAAAATAAAAGAAACAAAAAAGAAGTATACAATATGTGTGAGCAATAAAAAATAAACTTTGGTCAAATATGATGCTTGGGACTCTGTCATAGCACCCCTGGGTGTGAAAGCAAAAGAGGTAAGAGCATTTATTTTAATTAATAAAGAGACTTTTTGTGATTTGATATTTGAGACTGGGCAGGCCATGGAAATTTGTTTGGGTTCATATGATCAAAAGAAAAATATTTAGCCATGCTCAGAATATGTGGCGCAAGTTTTTTGCAGACAAACAAAAAACAAATAATGATCCAATTTAGAGCCGAAGTTGAAGCAAAATAACTGAGAGAACATTTGTTAACTATTTGTAAAGAAGTAATGGCCATTACAAAAATGTATGATGAAAGAGGACTATGGACTGGGAGATGGGAATGTGGAGTAATACTGAAAATGGAAATTGATAATGTTATGAACACACCTAGTATTATTAATGTTCATGGTAATAGGGGTTTTGTGAAATACAGGGGTCAACCAAAGACTTGTTATTTATGTGGAAAAAATTGATCATTTAATCAATGAATGTGATAAAAAGGTGTTATTTATGTGGTAAACAGGGCATAATGCAAAAAAAAGTGTGATTTAAAGTGCAAACAATGTGGCAGTACTAGTCATTCATGGCTAGAATGTGGAATGAATGTACAAGAAAATGAAAATGAAGTTCTGCAGGAGAAAGAGACAGAAGAATGTGTTATACAAGAAAATGTACAAAAAGATGTGGCTAATAGAGAGGTTATACAAGAATTCAAAGAAATTAACAAAGAAAAAGAAACCGAGAAGACAAATGAGAAAGAAACTCACCCTCACCTAACCAAAACCCTAACAATCATACCTTACTTGACTGGATCCTAGTCAACAAAGCCCCTCACTCTTACCTAGCAGGCTGCTTACCTGACAGTCTTAGTGAAAACTCCCCCACTTTCCTAATTCGGAAACACACAAACAGTCTCAAGCCCATTATCCACACGTAAATATGGAACAAGTCCAACTTCAACCCCAACTCCTTCATCTCTTCCCTGCAAAAAATGAACTGGTCACCACTAAAATACCTCAACCTAGATGAGGCTGTCCACTTCTTCAACAGTGCCTTCCTCTCCATCCTAAGCACCCATGTTCCTGTAAAACATGCCAAAGTCAGATCCAGGTGTGCCCCATGGCTACAAAAGACCATCAGAACCCTAATGAAATCCAGAGATAAGGCCTGAGAGCACTGGTGACTAACAAAAAATAACTCAGATAGGCAATCATTCCTTGAACTGCGCAATAAAGCCAAAAAGCATATAAAATTAGACAAATCCCTCTACTATAAATCCACCCTAAACTCTACCAACCACAACCCTAAGCGATTCTGGTCCACTATTAACACTATCCTCCACCCAGGGAAGGTTGATAGCCCCCAGTCGTCCATTCCCCCCTCCTCCAGCAGTATTGCTGAATCCTTCAACAAACACTTCACTGAAACTATAACATCTCTAAACAAACAACACTTCCCTACAACAGCCTCCCCAACTCCTAACCCTAAACCCCCCACTCCTCTTTTCTTCTTCACCTGAGTACCTACCTCCAACATAAAAAGACTATTGTCAAAACTTAAACCCACCAAACTCGCAGTTGACAACTTCCCCTCTGAATACTTGAAAATTGCAGCTGATACACAAGCCTACCCAATTTAAATTATAATCAACTGTTCCATAACAGAAGGCTATGTTCCCTCGATATGGAAAATATCCCACATCATTTCCCTCCACAAAGGCACCCCCTCCACCGACCTCTCCAATTACTGCTCCATTGCTATCCTCTCCCCTCTCTCCAAGATACTTGAAAAATGTATCAACACCCAGGTCTCCAACTATCTCCTAGCTAATAATCTCCTCTCCAAAACCCAACATGGTTTATAGCCATATCACAGCACTATCTCCATTCTGCTCTCCTTCACCAACACTATACTTTATCACAAAAACAATGGCCTCTTCTCTACTGCTGTATTTCTAGATCTCTCAAAGGCCTTTGACATGGTATCTCATGAGCTACTACTTTTTACTCTCCCCAACCTCTTCTTCTCAGAATCAGCCTGCAACTGGTTCCACAGTTATCTACATGGATGCCAGCAATCAGTAATCTGGGATGATCACTTATCACCTCACCTCCCAGTTATTCTCGGAGTTCCCCAAGGGTCTATCCTTGGCCCTCTGCTATTCTCACTTTTCACTAACAACCTACATACTGCCACCATACAAGCATCTCTTATACAGTACGCAGATGACTCTACTCTCATCTGCTCTGCCCCCACTCTACCAAAACTACAGCAAATCACACAGGAATCATTCTCTTCTGTAGAAAGCTGCATATCCAATGCTCAGCTCCTACTCAACCCAGGTAAGACAAAACTTCTCCTGCTCCAACCTTTCAAAGCCACTCAAAACACCCCCACCTCAACATTCTCGCCAAAGACAATGCCATCATCTCTCCATCAGAACACACAAAATTACTTGGTGTGGACATAGACAGCAAACATAGATTTGACACCCACATATCTCTCGCAATAAAAACAGTTCACAAGAAACTTGGTGTATTATATCAAAGCCGCCAATTCCTAACCAAGGAGGCTAGAATCTCCATATCCAATTCCCAGCTAATCTCCACCCTACTGTATGTATACACCATACTTACCAACCTTAGACAGACAGACAGACCTACACAAGCTGGATGCTTGTTACTACAAAATTGCTAAATTTGCACTGGAACCTCCTATTGCAGCTATCATATCTCCCTTAAAGAACTAAACTAGCTAGAACTCCCACAACTCCTTCACTTTAATCAACTCACCCTCGCTCATAAACTTATTAACCCCCCCATAACATCCCTTCCCTTCAAACACATCTCCAACCCTATCACTTCACTAGGCCCCTAAGATCAGGCAACAAAAATCAACTCACCGTTATCAAACCCAAAAACTCAGCAGGAGAAGCCATATTTTCATGTACCATATCTAAACTTTGGAATTCTTCCACCCTCTATAACTACTCTACCTTCCAGCAGCCTTTTCAAAACTGTGCTCAAATTCCACTTAAATTTGCACTGGCTTTGTCCTTGTTCTAATCCAGGCTAACACCCCCCTTACCCCTCACCTAGACTCTTAACCCAACTATACTACCGCCACTACTAACCACAGTCAGAATTAGCTAGTTGTCTTTACATACTTTAAAATCCTGTCTGACAACTTTGTTACTAATATTATAAAAGACAAGAAACTATCTTAACTTGCAACATTTACTGTATATACTGTTGATAATCAATATCTTGTTATTGTATTAAAGCCAACAACCTGTAATGTTATTTACTATTGCTGCAACCTTGTATCTCTATTTATCATGTACATGATGTGGAGCTTTTCTTCCCGGGCATCCGCTGAAAAAGGACCTGTGTCCAGTCGGAATTTCCCGGTAAACAAATGTAAATAAATAAATAATAAATAAACTGACTGGCGTACAGTAAGAAAAAATAATCTGATAGGGAAAGTGTTAAAGAAAGGAAAAGAAAATTAAAAAATATAATGCTTACAGAAAATAAGAAAGGAAAGGGATACAAAGTTATTACACTGTGTTCTTAAAATCCGAAAATATTAGCTTTAAATGTGAACAGTATGAAATATCTTAAGATGAGAATAGGTATATTACAACAGTGTGCTGCAGTAGATGCACATATTATTGTTTTAGAAGATATCAGATTATTAACAGAGGAAGAAAGAAAACAAGAAATAAGGTCCAGGAATGAAAAATGCAGGCCGACCGAAGTTTCAGTACTTTAATAAAACACAACAGGATTGAGTGCTTTCGTATAAAAATACTTCATCAGAATCAAATGCATAAGCACAAACACCATCTTTAAATACCCTTCCCTATAATCACATGATTCATACATCATAGGTAACTGCTTAAAGAAAAAAAAAACCTTTAAAAAACATGACAAGTGTGAAGATTGGATGAAGATAGGTGAAGGCTGCCAGCCTAGCCAGATAGAATTTTGGAGATAATTCTGTCATCTGTAAATATTAATGTAAACCACAGGCTTGTGTCTTAAATGGTAAAAATAGTGTTACATGTGGAACTGAAAAAATGTAACAACAGATGTTAAAAACTCAGAACCAGTAAGTCTAGAGTGAGGCATCCTGCCTATTGTTTTAAGGCCAGAGTTAATGGCCAGAATTTGCATGCATAAATGTCCTTTATTGCTCTGGTTTCTGCCCAGAGGTGAAGAATGTAAATGTAGTTTCTGTTAGCCTGGGAGCCCAGAAAAGTGTGAAGTATGATGTAATGTGAACCAGGAATGTGATTTTGAAAACAAAGAGAATCAGAGAGCATTATTTTTGTCTTGACTATCCAACTCATCAGCACTGTCTTGCTCTATATGTAAGCTTATCTTAGACTTGTGTTTTCTCTTAGAAATAGCTAGAAACTAGAAAGATTAGACTGTGTTTTTCTGTGATGTCAGAACTGTACTACTGAATTATTTTAAGTATTTCTTTGTGATCTCTGAACTCTTGACTAGCACTGTGTAGTAAAAAGTATTGTCTTGTGTTTTGACTATTTGTTATTAAATATTTTTAAACCCTTTCATCTGTGGCTGTTTTGTAGAGATAATTTAAGCTCTTTAGAGTACCTGCATGCCTTTGGTAAAATTGTACAAAGCCACTCCAATAGCTTTAGCTGTGGGCTATACTACCAATTGGATAATAATATTGCACAGTAATAATTGGACACCCTTTTAAGGGCCTTTGAGTAGCTGATAAATATTAGTGGGTGGTGGCAGCTGATACTACCGTATAGTCTGGGAAAAGGAGGCACAGCTGGAAAACCTGTGCCAGCCTTCCCCAGAGTGCTTGTGTGGTTATATAAACTATTCTCAAAGTGTGTGTGTGTGTGTGTGTGTGTGTGTGTGTGTGTGTGTGTGTGTGTGTGTCAGCTACTTGGGGAAGGACACAAACACTGGTTGGCCAGAGAGGGTGCTGGAGGTTTTAGCTTGCCCACTAGGCTGAGATCTGGGCCTTATAGCTGTGCCAGTGGGGAGTCTTATTAGGGACCTGGAGAGCAAGGGAGCGACCAGCCCCGGACTGACTGTGATCTCTGTGTGCTCTTAAGGGAAATTGCACTTTATCGTGTGTGTTTATTATCCTTTCCTCCTATATGAGACGCCCCTCACTGGTGTTAGTGGTGAGAATTGAAGCTCCTTGATTGCTGGGCCAGAGCCCGGGTGTCACAACAAGTATTTCCTGCCTAAAACATTTTTTAAAAGACTGTTTTTAAATGTACACATCACACATTAATGATACAAAATGAACTTTCACATGCTTATACATAATTATTAGCTTCTGCTAAAAAATATTATTTGTTAGACAATGCCTGATAAACACACACATGAATGAATGTTAGCTAAACAATATAGGATTTAAATTTTAAGACACTAACTATTGACACCCCTTCATTAAGACCTGTAGGGTTGGTTGCATTTAATCTGAACTGCCAATACAGTTCCCTTTCTTCCAACTTATCCTCCCACGGTTCCCCCCTAAGGTCTTGTAACACTTGTACCAGAATAAAAAAATGAAAACTTTGACTGGGGAACTCAGTAATATGTTTAGCCAGGGCATTTCTGCTATCCTGCTTTCTAATATCTGTTTTATATTCATATATACGTTCTTTAATTTTTCTCTTTGTTTTACCAACGTAATATCTCCTACAGAATTGACAGACAGCAGCATAAACCACCCCAATACTATTACAATTACAAAAATTCCTAGATCTAATTGTCATCTGGTTTAAAACCAGAGTATCCTCTTCCAAGATGTCATTGCAATAGTTACAAAAGACACATTTATAGGTGCCAACCCTTTTATCACTACGTCCATATGCACAATGCACAGATGTATGTTCTAGGTAATATTTGATGGTCCTACCTCTTCTAAAAACCACCATATGGGCTATATCATCATTTTCACCAAAATCTTTAAACAGGGAAAAAATCTGCCAGTTTTTGGTCAATATTCCCCTAATCTGGGATGCTTCATTACAAACCTCCATAACAAAAGCTTTTTACATAACAAGTCCATCAGTATGTCTTCTAGAAAATGCCCATGGAGCTAAGGTATAAGTAGAAAGTATCGGAGACACTATATCACCCTTCATTCTTCTCTCCATGATACTATCATGAATATTAGCTACTGTGCCCTTAGCGTGTCCCCTCTGAAGTAAAGTATGCCATAGTTTTTCCCATTCTACCACAAAGTTATTATGAGAAGAAACCATTCTGGCCACTCTAACATATTGACCTTTTATTATTCCCATTTTTTGATGGAAAGGGTGGTCACTTTCAAAATGTAATAAATTGTTGCTATGTGTGGATTTTCTGTAGATCGTACTAGCCCATTTTTAATTTTGGTGATCTTTATAAATGGTGACATGTAAATAATTAATGCTTTCCAATTGAATGGCATGAATAAACTTTAAAAAAAGATGTAGAGGAATTAATAAATTCCATAAAGCCCTGAATCTCCTCAAGAGGTCCATCCCAGATGATAAAAATATCATCCAAAAAAACGGAGATATAATTTCCAAGGTTTAACCTCAAATTGTCTGAAAAGCACATACATTTCCCATTATGGAAGAACTATGTTAACAAATATGCTACCACTTTTCTCTGCCTATAATATTTCCCCTCCAAAAAAACAAAATTGTATTTTAGGACCATTTCCATATATATCACTAGAACATTTACAATATCATTGTTAAACTCAGTGTTCTCACATAAGAAGTCGTGGAACCATTCCAAGCCTTGTTCATGTGGTATAGTGTTATACAATTCAATCACATCCACAGTTAGAAAAACAACGTTCCTTGAAAACTCAATGTTTTTCATTTTGCCCAGAAAGTTCCAGGAACTTTGCAAATGTGTTTGAAAGGTTCTAAACACTTTTTTAACAAAGAATCAACATAAACACTAAGGGAGTGGGTTTTGGACCTCCTAGCATTAACAGTTGGTCCCACTGGTGGATCAATGGTACTCTTATGGATTTTAGGGATCCCGAATACACATGGTAGTACGGATGTAATACTTGTAGAAACCCATGTATTTCAGGTGTAATCTCACCTTCATCCACCATATCCTGCAGAAAAAAATTAATTCTGCAATGTGCCAGATTGATATACCCCAGTGAGGTCTCCTCATATAAATCACAATTAGTAATGTGGCTCATCATTTTATAAATATAATCATCCCTATTCATGACCACTACCCCACCCTCCCTTATCAAGTTTCATAACCCTTAGGTGTTTGTTCTTAGCTATTTGGAGAAGCAATGTATGTTCCTGGGAATTCAGATTACCTGTGTTATTAATGTTAGATTTACACAAAAACCTAAAATCCAGTTCCACAATTTTTTCAAATAAAATTAAAGGCAAAGGCAGTGGAGGGTTAAATAAACTACTGCATTTCAAAACATTACTTGTCAATTCCATTTGGTTTCCCAAGACAAACCCCAGGTTTATTTTTTTAAGGAAACAACTTCAGGTCGATCAACAGGGTGTCTATTTTGAATGAAGCAGAAGGAACAAACAACTCACCCCTGCTTAACAAATCTGCATGTTTAACAGTACAGTCAAAGTCACTGTAGTTTAGCAATTTAAAGTCACCTGTGTGGTTAAATACCAACGAAGGTTCTTCCTTGGTATTTTCCCCCTGTAAATCAGTTACATTGTCTATCGCTGCATCAAAATACTCCATTATGTTGCATGATATCCCCACTGTTGTTGCCACCTGGTTCCCTAGTTATTTTCCACTGGTTGTGTGAAACATTGTTCTGTCTCTGTTTTTTTAGTCTCTCTGAACAACAGACAAAATCCCCCTGCCCTGGCTCTAAAGGGCTCACATCATATTCAGCATTGTACCTCGCTGGTTCCACTTCCTCAATGGCGTCATCGTGTACAGCAGGAGTCTTAATAGCTGAAGGTTTAGGATACACCCTCCCTTCTATGTAGGCAACCCGATCCCTCCTGAATTTCTTCTCTTTCCTGGCCCTGATAAAAGAAATTTCATGATTCACTTTCCTGAAAACTTCTTCATATTCTCCTCAGAATGAGGAGAATTCTAAATCTTTGTGTAAAACAGCATCCAACTTGTCTGCCTCGCTAATCAGCACATCCAATTCTTTTTGATTTTATTTAATAATACACTCCAACAATTCACAGCCATGCCTGTTGAACATGGCAAGCAACTCAGAGTGAAAAGGACTCCCCCATTTAACACCATTGGGGAATTTCCAGGCTCTGAGACCTTTGAGAATCCTTTTAGCTATAATGCTTTCCCACAGGTAAACATTCTCCAGCTGTAGTTTATGACACTTAGACACAGTCTGTTCAAACTAAAATAATGAATCTTTAAAAGTTTGAGGTTCCTTGGCAACACCATGGTTACCAAATGATAAAGAACCATTAAGCCATTGTTTAAAGTCCTTGTGCTGGTCTGCATGGTGCTGGGGGAGGGCAGAAATAGTTTCCCCACTGGAAGAAGTTCGTTGACCAGCAGTTAACAAACAAGAAGGTGTTTGTTCAAATTCTTTATCAGCATGCACAGCACCATCACATCTTTGTTGAAAAATGTTCACTTTTTGAATAAACTCTTGCACCAATTGAGTAAGCAAGCCCACATTTTGAGAAAATTTTTCCATCGCACCTGCTTTCACACCACGCTGGAATACACCAAAACCAGGTAAACAAGCAGAAGCTAATGATTATGTATAGGCTTGTGAAAGTTCATTTTGTGTCATTAATGTGTGGTGTGTAAATTTGAAAACAGTCTTTTAAAAAATGTTTTAGGCAGGAAATACTTGTCGTTTTTTTAAAGTGTTTTTTTTTTCTTTAAGCAGTTATCTATGATGCATGAATCATGTGATTACAGGGATGGGAATTTAAAGATGGTGTTTGTGCTTATGCATTTGATTTTGATGAAGCATTTTTATACGAAAGCGCTCAAACCTGTTGTGTTTTATTAAAGTACTGAAACTTCAGTTGGCCTGCATTTTTCATTCCAAGAAAGAAAACAGACTGAAAAACATTGGAATGGTGTGGTACTTTGGAACATGGGGAAAGAAACATGCTTGGGCATATGTATATTATGTCAAGAAAGCATTAAAATATTAGATGTAAACATAGTGGAACTAAGATGAATTATAGTAATAGACTTGGGATGGAAAATATATGTGTATAGAATTACAACTTTATATGCATATGTAACCAAAAAAGAGAGATAAATGATGTTTAAAATATTTTTGAATATGTTTGTGTAAATATGGATATTATGGTAGTGGGTGATTTTAATTGTAATTTAAGAAAAAATAAGAACAATTATGATGTTAAATGGTTAAAGAAATTATGAGAAGTGGAAAGTTAAGTGTATGGGAGAATAACCACTGGATCTACTAAGGAATGACATTAGAACATAAATTGATTATTTTTTAATATATGATAGTTAAAAAGTTAAAGAAAAAGGAATTAAGTATGCTGGATTTTTGGATCACGTGGCTATATGGGTTAAAGTACAGGAAATTGAAGAATATATAAGAATAAGAAAATGAATTAAGGGACTTACTGAAAAGGAATTAGATTTAGAAGAGAAAATATCTTATGGAATTATGGAAAATCATATGAATATGAGAGAGTTTTATGAGAACTAGACTGTTTGGTGGCTTAATTTTAAAGAAAAATATAAAAAAATGTTTTTAGAATGTTTAAGGAAGAAAAGAAGAAAATAAAAGAGAGCTATAAGATATCAGGTCAAGAAACATTCCTAGACTTATTAGAGAAGAAAATTCCTTTTTTGAAAAAGAAAGAGAATATATATAAAAGTAATCAAATTAACAGCTTGTTATATAAACAAACCTTTTGTTTACAAGGAAAGAAAGAAGAGGTAGCACCATATTTGAGTAAAATAATAAAGGAAGGAAAAATAATAAGAGAATTAAAGAATAAGGAGGTAAGCAAATAAGACAGCAAGAAGGAATACACAAAATAATTAAAGAATATGTATTGGAATTATTTTATAAAAGAGAAAAAACATAGAACAAATTTATAAAGGTCAAATATTAAATAAAGAAGATAATGAGTATTTAGTACAAAAGATAACTATGAAAGAATTGAATGAAATTTTAAAAGATATTAACACAAATTCTGCAACAGGACTGGACAGAATTGAATATGGTATGTATAAAGAAATGAAGGAGTGGCAAGATATAATTTTTGTAGATGTTAGGAATGAATGGTTAGAAACTGGAATTAAAACGAAAGAGATATGTGTAGGCATTATAAAATTTATATTAAAAAAAGAAAATAAAGAGGAGATAAAAATTGGAGACTTATAACACTGAATAATACAGATTATAAACTTTTTATGAGAATATTAACAAAAAAGGTTACACAAAATGGATAGAATATATGATCAAATATATTCAGAAGAGAAAAGAAAGTCAAGAGTTATCATGTATAATAAGAGAAATAACTGATTATATCATAAATAAAAATGTAGAAGCAAATGTTATGATAGGCAATATAAGTAAAACCTGTGATAATATTCAATATTAATCATTATGTGGAATTTTGCAAGCATATAATGTAAGCAAAAATATTACAAGTGCTAAAATCTGTTTATGAAAGGAACTATGTGAAACTAAATGTAAACGGCTGGATTAGTGAAGAAATAAAAACAGAATGTAGAATAAAGCAGGGCTGCCCAGCTAGTAGTGTAATTTTCTTATTAGTTATGAATGTAACATTGACGGAAATTAATAAAATGTTAAGTATCAGTGGATACAAAATGATGAAGGAAGTACAATTGCCAATAATGTATAATTAAGACGATGCTATTGTACTAATTGTTAAAAATAAAGTATGACTGGAAGAAGAAAATGAAAAATTAAATAGAAATTAAAAAATTAGTTTAAGTATAAATAAAGAGAAAAGTAAAGGAGTTGGTTTTGACAGTATGATAGGAGGTACTGAGTTCAATGAAAATTATATAGATATATTAGGAATAATATTTGGAAGGAATGAATACAGACAACAATGGGATAATGTATTCAAAGAAGTAAAGGATATAACTAATTTATGGAAATCATATAGATTTTCATATAGAAAAAAGTACACTTGTTGAACACCATAGTAATAGGGAAAATTGTTTATGTTGCTAACATCTATATGATTCCTAAGTAAGAAAAGGAACTAATGATGATTATATTTTCTTTTATATATGGCTCTAGACTGAATCCAGTCAAGAGACTACGTCTATATATGAAAGAAGAGCAAGGAGGCTTGGGTTTTATACATCCAATAGTATATGCCACATCTTTAATTTTATGTAAGATATTAAAAGGAATTATGATATAAAATAAAAACTTAATAGAAATGATCCCATATTATGAATATGAAGAATTGTGGGAAGGAATGGACGTTAATAAAATAAGTAAAAGTACTGTGAATGAAAAAATGAAAGTGTACCAAAACAAAATTGTGTTATGGAAAATAAAAAAAAAACAAAATTGTGTTATGGAAAATAAAAAAGAATGTATGTGAGAAAAAGTGAAATGCTTAAATACTTAAGAAGTACTTAAATATTATGAAAGCATTTTATTACATTGATCCATGGAAATATTTAGAAATAGATTTTAAAAAAAGCCATAATGGTGAGATGTAATAACTATAAAAAGATTAAAGAATGTAATGATCTTCATGGTGATTGTCTATTAGAAAATTGCATGTTAAGGCAAATATGCCATACAAGAAAATGCAAGATAGAATATGTAATAAATGTGGAGAGATTGAGACTACTGAGCATGTGTTTTTGAAATGTGAAAGAGTTAATATTTTGTGGAAAGAAATATGTAAACATAGGGTGAAATGTTTGTTAAAAGCTGAGCAAATAAATATGGACATAGAGTTTGATTATTATGGGGCATGAAAATAGGAAGACGTGAAGAAAATGGACAGAATAATATTTTATGCTTCATGGACTATATGGAACAACAGAATAAATGAAATCAAATACAATGGAAAATGGACTTTGACAAAGATTCTGGAGAAAATAATGTTTTGTTTGTGGATTAAAGAGTGGGGGAATGTTTAAATTGAAGTTTATAATGTATGGAAATTTGTAAATAAAGGTAAATGATGTAAATATGTAAATAACATGTAATGTATATATTAATAAAAAAACTACTCTTTGGGGAGAGGAAGTGAAGCACTCTGTGGAGCTGCTAGGTGGCAGTGGAGGGCTGCTACTACAGTTCTAGGAATCCCATGATGTAGGAAAGTGCAGCAGAACTGGAAAGACGAGCAGGAGAACACTTACTGAAGGAAGAAGAAGATGAAATAACTGTTACAGAGTTGAAAAATGGAGGACTTGAGACACATGTGAAGATAAATTTGATGAACTAGGCACAACCAAAGGAAGAAGAAGAAGCTAGATAAACTAACATGGTGGAGAATGTAGTACAAGAAGAAGAAACTGAGAGATTAGAAAAGCAAACAACTGCTGGTGAAGGGAAACAATGGAGGTATTACTGGCTGTTAGAGTAGCCATTTTCTGGGTTTACCTCTGCAACAGGGTTGCTTATTACAAGACAAAACTGAGAGATTGAAAACACAAACAACTGCTGGTAAGGGGAAACAGTGGAGATATTCTCAGTTGGTGGAGTAGCCAGTTTTCAAGGTTTACCTCTGTAACAGTTTTTTTGTTATAAGAAAGATGTTATACAGATACAACAAGACAAGGAAAAATGGAATAAGGAATTAAGAAGTGTCAAACAGTTGCGGTTTCTCAATCACCCCAGAGAAGACATCAAATGGTAAGAATAACAAGTAAAAGTGATGGCAATATGACCAGGCATGACATTATGGATAGTATTATTTTGCCACCAGGATTTAACATTAAAGACCTAAGAACATTAAGTCAATTGGGAGCTGAAACATTTTGTGAAGTAACATGTGAAACTTGCTGTAAAAATATATGACTGAGACTAAAAATAGAAATTCAGTAGCATCATGGAAACACTATTTATTTCAGAACTTGGGACTACAAATAAACAATGACATAAATGTGCAGTTTAGGATTTAAGATATGGATGAATATGAGTTAAAAAAAAGTTTTCTTTCACTGTTCAATAAAGTACATGAAATAAAAATAAATACGTGATGAAAGAAATGTATGGACTGGGGGTCATGAAGTGTGGCTAAGAATCGATGTTAAGGATGGGAAAATTCAACATATTTCAAATGCAGAAATTGTGAATGGTAAGAGAGGATTCGTTAGGTACTGGGGTCACCCGAAAGTATGCTAATTCTGTGGGGATGAAAATCATTTAGTAGAAGGCTGTAAGAAATGAAGGTGTGGCCAATGCGGGGAGAGGGAACATGCAGCAAAAAAAAAAACTGTTACCGCATTTGTAGGAAATGTAAAGAATTTGGCCACTTGTGGTTTCACTGTCCCATATCAGAAGAAGAAAAAGATGAAGAAGAAAGCTCAGAAGATAGCCAAACCATCAAAAATGTTATTACAGGAGATGCTGAAAGAGAAAGTTGTATGGGAAGGGGATACTTAAAAATGTTAAACAATAAAGAGGTACTTAGAGAAGAAATAATACTTCATAGTAAGGTTATTAATACACAGGAAGAGAACAGATTTGTAATTTTAGAAAGTGAAGAGGAAGAAGAGGGAGAAATTGGGACAGGAGAAGAACAAGAACAAGATAGTGAAAAATTAATTGGTGGGGGACTTAGGAGAAGGTAAAGAAAAATAAGATCTGGGAGTAAAACACTTACAAAAAATGAAAGGGATGATATAGAATTGTTAACATTAATGTGAATAGCATTAGAAATTATATAAGAGATTTGGTGGTGGTGGTATTGTGTAAGAAATAAAAATGGATGTTTTTTTTTGCTAGATGTAACCAATGTAACAGATGTAACAAAAAAGAAAAAAATGAAAATAATACAGGAAGTATGGTCGCGGCAAATTGTTTAGTTAGTAAGAAATGAGATAGGTTCTGGAATATGAATTCTTATAAAAATGAAGAAATAAGAATTTCAGATGTAACAATAGTAGTGCCAAGAAGGGTAGCGATACATGATATGAGTATGAGACAATAATGTATAAAAGTAATAATGATTTATGCATATACTAATATGACAGATAGAAAACAGTTATTTGAAGAAATAGACAAAAAATCCTGTTAGTAAATATGCCAATAGCAATGGTATGAGACTTTAACCTGATGAAAGAAAAGGGAAAAATAACAAGGATATTAAGATGTTAAAGAATTTTAATAAAATGTACAGATTTAAAAGTAGGAAAGAATTGACATATAAAAGGGGAAATTTTAAGACAGAAATTGATTATATAATTTATTCTGAAGACATTAAATAAATAACAGGGGTACAAATGGCAGAGTTTTCAGTTCAAAGAACAGTATGAGATGGAAAAAGGGAAGACAGCAAAATAATAAAGGACAGAAAGGGATAAAGAGACTAACTGCAGAACAAAGGAAGAAGAAACGATAAGGGAGAAAGAAATATTATGGAAAGATCATATGACAATGAGACCTTTTTATAAAAACTTAACATAGTAGTGGGTAGTATATAAGTGAAAGAAGTATAACATATATATTTAAAAATGAAAAGAAGAATAAAAAAAGAATAATATGAAATGTAAAGAAAGTGTATTAAACTATGTGAAGAAACTAGACAAAGTACGTTACAAAATAAGGGAAATAGAAAAATAGATGCATGAAAAGAATACAGAAAAAGTAAAAATGATGTTACTTACGTAAATATTTTTTTTATTCTGAAAGGAAAGAAAGGAGGTTCCCCTTATTTAGGAAAATCAGAAAAATGAGTGAAGAAGAATGGATGCCTTCTTAGATGGCAAAAGAAATATAAAAAACAAACAAGAAGATATTATGGGGGTGGTAGAAAGTTTTGTGAAGAAAATGTATGTAAAAGAGGAAATGGATGAGCAAGAAGAATGGAATGTAAAAAAATCTGAAAAAAGTAGTTTTTTTTTAAAGAAAAGGATATAACAATAGAAGAAATAGAGAAAGTGATATAAGAAGATAAAAAATGAATCAGCACCGGGATTAGATGATATAAATTATGAGTATCATGAGGAAATAAATAAAGATAAAAGTAAAGTTTCAAATAGTATTAAATGGATGAATGAATGGATGAAGGAAGGTATAATGGAAATAGACATATGTGGTGTAATGCTAAAATTTATATGGAAATGGATAAAAGAAAAGATATAAAAATTGGAGGGCTGTAACACTGGGGAATACCAACTACAAAATATTTATGAAAATATTACAAAAAAGGGTGGAGAAAGTTTAGGATGAAGTATTAAGAGAATGGATTTATGGTATAAAATGAAGAAAGGTGAAAAAATGTTAAGTGAAAGAAGCAGTAGAGATGATGCTGAAAGAAAATAAAAAAGTAAGAGTGATAGGATGTGATGTAGCTAAAGCATTTGATAAAGTGAGCCATGAAGCAATGTAGCAGAGTATAAAGTCACATTGCATTGGAGAAAAAAAATATTAATGTAATAAAGAAATGTTATGAAAACTCATGGGTGCAAGTTATGATAAATGGATGGCTATGAAAAAAATAAATATTAAGAAAGGAGTAAAACAGTAATGGCCGATGAGTATGTGTTTATTTGCATTAGTAATAATTTCAGTAGTACAGACATGCATATATGAAATGAGTGAGGCAAGATGTGAGATGAAAGGAAATGTTACATTACCAATATGTATGGTATGTGCTTATGATTTAGTTCTAATAACAAGGAACAAAAGATGGCTAAGTAAAGTTGTAATAAGGATGAAAACTGTCAAAAAATGTGGCCTGCAGTTAATCAAATGACGTGTAAGAGATTTGGTGAGACAAAAATAAATGTAATATATTTCACAATAAGGGAAGTAAAGATCTTGAGAGTGACATTTGGTGAGTATGAAAGTATAATAAATCAATGGAGAGTGAGAGTGAAACAAAAAAAAATGTTAGCTTGATGGAACGTGGGTACATGCTGAATACTTATGTATTAAGAAAAATAGCAATATATATGTTTCCCACTCAAATGGAAAATAGTTATTAGAGATATTTGTTAGCTTCATTTGGAGCTTAAGGCTGAAACCAGTAAGAAGAGGGATAATTTATGTAAAGGAGAAGAAGATGGTTTGAACAATAATAATAATAAAAACAATAGCGGTGCGCTTAGCATATATGTATTTATTGTAGACAAAGAAGAAATGTAAAAGAAAGACAAAAAGAAATAAGTAAGATGATATATGAAAAATATATAAATGTATAGGAAGAAAAACAGGGAAAGAAATGAAAAAAGGGACAGGATGGAAGAAAATGTGACAAAAATGAAATTATGGAAATTAAAAGTAAGTGAAGTTGATGGAAAAAGAAAAGAAAATAATGGTATAATATGATTTTTAGAAAAAAAAATTCACGTACCCATGGAATAATTAAAATACAATAAACAAAGACTGTAAAAGACAGAGAACAAAGGTTTGAAAAATGGTGTGAAGCAGAGGACATTTGTGGAGAACTATGACTGATTGGCAATACTGTGCTGTAACTGACTGATCGGTAGTACTTGCACTATGACTAACAGGATTAACAGTACTTTACTGTGGCTTATTGGCCACCAGTACGTACCCTGACTGATAATACTGGACTGTAACTAACTGATTAACAGTACTGTACCATGACTGATTGATAACAATGTGCTGTAACTGACTGGTATTTAGTATTTTACTATGACTAATGGATTTGCAGTACTTTGTTTCTCATTGGCCACCAGTACTGTACCATGGTTGATTGGTAGTACTATGCTGTAACAGACTGATTGGCAGTACCACACTATGACTAATAGATTAGCAGTGCTTTACTGTGGCTCATTGGCCGCCAGTACTGCACTGTGACTGATTGGCAATACTGTGCTGTAACTGGCTGATCAGAAGTACTATACTGTGACTGATTGATAACAATGTGCAGTAACTGACTGATGTTTAGTATTTCACTATGACTAACAGATTAACAAGAACATTACTGTAGCTCACTGGACACCAGTAGTGTGCCATGACAGAATGATCAAGAATTTTAAAATGCATCTGTTTTTCACCCAGTATGTGTCAGGGGACATAGAGAAGTAAATAATCACTTTGATGGTGACTCCTTTTAATCATGTAAAATGCTTATGTTTATTTCCTTTTTGATTATGTAGGAATTCTTATCCTTAAGTTGCACTAGAGAAGTGGTCATACATCTATGTGTTGGAGTAGAACTATATGGAGGCTAAGAGACTGAGCCAAGATTATCAACTGTCCATATTTTCAGAAGCCCATAGTATCACTTTTTTATTTTAATAGTCCCACCCCACGGTAACTAATATTAGCAACAAAGGGGCAAAGACTGGGGGGGGGTCATGGCGCTAGCACTTTTTAAGGGTTGACATGACCAACACACTCTTTAAGCAGCACATGATCTGTGTTACTTAAAACAAAAATCAGTTGAATAAAACTTACTGTAATTTTGGTTGTTCTGCACCTTAGGAAAAATGTTTTCTTATTTTCTGCATATAACATTACCCTGACAACTTGCCAAGTACTTTTCTATTCTAAGACCAGAATCAGGTGGCCACTAGGTTTACAAGGCTGAGTCACCATCTAAGTTAAATTGTTTACACAATTCCCAATGTTCTTATTGTTTGTAATGTGTAGAAACCTCATCTTAGATCATGTTTGGGATTAAACTTTGTACAGCTGAAGAGTGCATATCTCTGAAAATAAACAGAACGATAACAGTCCTCAGTAATACTGAATACATATATTGATGATTTCACAGAGAAGTTGTAAGCTTAACTTTCAAGGTTTAAATTATGTCATTAATGTTTAAAGTGGGGTTTAAATTATGTCATTAATGTTTACAGTGGAAGCACAACCTTACTGCAAATGGCCATTGGTCATCAGATTGAAAAAAAAACTATTGCCACCAAAGTTTGTTTAATTTGCAATGTTCATTTGTAATGACTTCATTGTTTCTGTCTCGCCATCTACTGTGTGTGTCACTCATTAGTATTGTGTAACAAAAGGAAACCACACTAGGAAGTTTCAGTTATAATCACCACATGTAGAATTTGGTTACATATGATTCTGTCTCACTTGCATTCAGCTTTTTTGCTGGTACAAGCCAAAGTATATACTTGACTACAACTCTAACACTTACATATGTCTACCAAAGAACACAGAATAATCAGGAAATCCAGAAACCAGAATCATTACACAAGCAATAATGCACAGGAAGGTGAAATAATAGACTGCCCAAAGGTGTTTTGAAGCCTGAAATCACAGGTAGTGGGCATTTCAACCCTTGGAAGGCCTATTACTTCTTGGTAACACCCAATCTTGAAGGCATTATTGTTATTAGGAAATGTGCCATGTTTTTAATGAAACAATGCACAGAACAAGAGTTTTATTTATGTTTTGATTTTTAATAACATTTTTGTTTTTTTTTAAATAAAGTTCATCCCTGTCCATATTCAAGCACAACTTAGATCTATGGATGGGAAACAGAAAATTTATTCAGGGACTACTCCCTGTACTACTAATGGACAGAGGCAGCTCCCAAATGTTTTATGCAATGCATAGGTCTCCTTAAATTATCTCTGGTATGATCCAAGTTATTCTCATTAAGTGTAATATATAATTATTGACCATGGGATGGGTAAGGCCAGTCTATAACCAAATGTGACAGGTTAATTTGAGCACAGAAAGGGAAACTAACTAGGCTCAAAATGGCCAGTAAGAGCAGCTAGCCTAGTACTTACCTATGAGACTATTACTTATTGGCTTGTTTTCTGGGTGCTTTACATTAAGTTCAATGGATGTTGTCATGGCATTAGAAATGAGTTTGCATCTTTCTTTATTGTATGCAGAGATTAATGTGAGGAAGGAGGCAGTCTGTCCTGGGTGCAAACAGTAAAGGGAGTGCAGCCTTGCCTTTTAAAAGCTTTTTGCATTTTAAATGTGAAAAGCTTAAAGTAAAACCAGAGCTGGATTGTTTAAGGGTGTTCTCTGTCTGTGTGCATTGACATATGCACCTGTTGCTTACTCCTTTTCTATGTTCTATGCAGAATTTAAATATAAGAGATTCTTGGTGCTACAATTGTTCACTCTGTGTGTTCATGCTGCTTCCTGGATGACTTTTGTGTGTGTGTGTGTGTGTGTGTGTGTGTGTGTGTGTGTGTGTGTGTGTGTGTGTGTGTGTAATGCCCTAGTTAGGAATGGCAGGTTAGTTAATTTCCTCAGGCTCAAATCATGTACCTTGGTTACAGGAAACAAGAGCCTGAATCCTCTACACCATCTAGGAAACTAGTAAAAAATAAGTGTTTGTACATTTCCAAGGAATTGCATTTCAGAACATTTTCAAGGAATTGTAAGCTTCAGTGCATTTTCAAGGAATTGTGAGCTTTAAAGGAAGAAAAGTTTACTGCTGCTCATGTGGAGTCTATTTTCAATGTGCAAATAAATGGTTATAGTATAACAGGTAGCATAATTGCTTTTGTTGCAGAAGGCTATGGGTTCTATTCCCACAGCATATAGAAGGATTGCTGCTAATGTGTTGAACTTTAATGGAGAGGGGGTGGGGGTGTTGCAGTCATGAGTGTGCCCCCCTATGGATGAGATGCCTAGTAACAATGAACTTGTTGTCAGTTTGCCATCCATTCTCTATTGTAGTATTACCAGCTTACCATTTTTTAATGTAACATAGGCAATTTATTCTTCAAGGGCAACAGGCCCTGATTTTTTAGATGAAACACAAATATAAAGTTGTTTGCTAGCAGCAACCTCTTAATTAGTTACAGATCTCTTTAATGTGGACTTATTCAGATGACTTTTACTTCTGCAGAGATTGTGCGTATTAACTGGTATTGGTGGATTGGAATGACAGATGTTTGAGTGGCATTTTAAGGTTGAAATGTTCTGAAATGGGCAGTTTTGTCATTATTGGGTCACATGCTTTGTTTCACTGCTTACTGGAATATTATCAAAACTACAAATTTAAAACACTCTCTAATAGTAGTGCTATATTATACAAGGAATATAATTTAATACAAGCAGGAAGATGAATCTAAGAACACATGCATGTATGCATGGTAATAAAAATGTATGCAAGGGGCATATGGTTTGAAAACAGCCCAAAGGTAAATTTTATCTGCCACTGCCCAGAGAGATTTTCTTTGAATGTGGGTTTTGATGCCATTCCAAAGAATGTGAGTTTCAAGGGCAGAAAAGTTTACTGTTAATGTTAAGTCTGTTTTCATTGTGAGAATGCATTGCTTTGTTTAGCAAACGTCTCTCAGTGTTTGTGCTATAAAATTTGAAATAAAAGTTTTAATTTAAATCCAGATATCTGTAATCATTGTAAAAGCAAAGAAGAAGGGGGATGGAGCCTAGATGGCCAACTGAAAGCAGTGAATTGTGAGAGCTCCCAAAACTAATATAATAATATAGGAAAATGTTATTGTTTTCAAGTTTAAAACATCAGAAATCTATAGATAAACTACTAAACTACATAAATATCAATTTTGGTGGAGATATACAAAGATGTTCCTGTCAAGTAACTTGGAGATATATTGAATCACTGAATATGAACAACTCAAGGAATTCTCATCCAGATGCTTCTTTGAAAAAAGAACTGCAATTGATGACATTTACTTTACAGGAAGTATCTTTGAAGATGAATGGCTGTAAAAATGACTTAGAAAACCCTAAATTAAATTCTCAAAAACAGACTGATACTCTTAAGGAAATATTGCAGCTACACCATACAAAAATAACAAATATAGAGACTTCTCTAAATGACATTGAAGGGAGACCCAAAGAGGAAGAATTCCAAAAAGAATTTCTGCTTAAACAGAATACATGGCTGCTTAACAAAATAGATGACTTAGAAAACAGGGAAAGGAGAAACAACATAAGGAACTGAAGGTGAAGACATTATTTCATTCTTAAAAACCTGGATTCCTGAATTTTTAGACTTGAAAGAGGGACTTTCATTTGGAATTGAAAGGGTGCATAGAGCACTGAGGAAATCTGCTTCTAACTCAACAAATACTTCATCTAGATCCATAGTTATAAAATGTATTTCATTTCTGGACAAGGAACTAATATTAAAATCTGCTTGGAGAAAATCATCCTTAAAATACAATCAAAGCCAGATAAGGTTTGACAATGATTATTCTTCCAGAATACTAGAACAAAGGAAAAAAGTCTGGTCAATAATAAAACTGTTGAAACAAAACAACATTAAAGCACAGCTGGCCTTTCCAGCCAAGATAAAAGTACTTTTTGCCAATGAGATGAGAACATTTAATGACTTAGAAGAAGCTACTATATTCATCAAAAACAACAACATAGTGTCTATCCCAGAAGAAATGGAATGGATGCCCCCTGCTCTTAAAAGAATAAAAGAAACAAATCCTTGGACCAATGTTAGAAAGAAGAAACAAAAACTGATTCCAAGACAGCTGTCTCAAAAAAAAATAACTCTTACAGCTACATCCTTCAAAGTGTCAACTGATATGGTACATCACTTGTCATCTGTTTTTATTAAAAAAAGGAGGGTTTCTTAAACAACTGAGAAACATTAATGATTTATTCAGAATGTTCAGAGTTCAATAATTCTTCACAAACAAAGGTAGGTCAAGATGGGTTACTATTTACATTATATATAAGCCAAACAAAGCAACATATAATACAAACAAAGTTTCTATTCCCCTACTTGAACTCAATAAATACTTATCTTGTTCATTTTTCATTGTTTTTACTTAAAATAATTTAAGTAATTAATCAACTAATTCAACAAGGTACCATTCATCAGAGTTCAGACTCCAATGTAACAAATTAACATCATATATAATAGCAGTAACAGTAGTGTGTTTTGAAAAAAATGCTGTCATGGAGACTAATACCTTCTTCAGTTAAAGTATGATGTAGAAATGTCATGTATATCCTGGTTAATCTGTCTAAATATAGTTAATATCAATTATGGCAGATATAGCTTCGAGTGCTGTTTGATCAATCCTGATATAGTGTGCGTGGATGCAGCCGTGTCTGGCAGCTAGTACAAATGTCATTATTATTCTGTCTAAACATAGTTAATATCAATTATGGCAGGTATCATAGCTTCAAGTGCCGTTTGATTAAGGTTGACATGGTGTGTGTGGATGGTGCTGTGTCTGGCAGCTATTGTATGTTGCCGTTTTCATCTCTGGGAAGCTGTGGGTTGCGGCTTGTGATCAAGGTTTACTGATGCTTGTGTATTAGGAAGAGACATTTGGTGTTTTAGCCTGGATCCAGGGGAAGGGGGTGGATAAAACTATGATTTGGGATATTTTGGCAGAGAATAGTTTGTTTATACATCTGCTGAGTGAGAGGTGGGAAGGCTGGAAGAATGTGTTATCTCTTGTTGTGGGGGCTTGTTGAGAGTTTTTTTTTTATCTGTTTGCTCTCCATTCTTTTCCTGGCTGTTGCTTCACTGAAAGGGAGGGAATTTTGGCTTGAAGTTGCAGTGAAGTGAAGCTTTGCTTCAGGTGCATCGCAAGCCTCAGTTTGCAGTACACAGACACACTAACAGAAACAGATGCTCCCAGGTTGCTATGGTAATGGAGACAGAGTGACAATAATGCTTAACGGCTCTGAGGAGCCTTCAAGATGATTCTCGGCAATGACGTTTTTGGTTTAAAAAAATATATAATAAAAGGGCTGTTTTAAACCACATGTACACATATTGATGATCTCCCAACACTTTGGTTAGTTCATTAAGTTGATTCTTGATAAAAAATAAATAAATAAATAATAATAAGCACAATTTTATATTTAAAATGTACTTTGGTCCAAACACATTAAGGACTTACATAAGAGTGGAAGCCTGAGTTATTGTGAAAGACTAAGAGCACTTGGTCTTGTGCAGTATCCTTTGCAGTAGTCTAGGAGGTGAGCTTGCTCGGACGTGTTGGGCATATGGGGATAGCTGATTGTAGGGGTGTTTTGGGTTGCCAGGAAGTGGTAGAGAGTCATTAGATTTCCTTCGTGGAAATATCTGTGGGAATGGAAGGTGTGTTGAGTGGTTCACTGGCAGAGTGGCCACTGCATGGAACAGGCTAGTAGAATGGAACAGGACAAATATTGGTTTGGATATTTTAAGAACAGCCTGGAAACACACCACATGAACTAGTAAATGGTATTCTGGCAAAACTGGATGGGCATTGTTGCCCGTGCTTGAAGTACTGATATGTGTGTATGTAAGGATGGAAATATACTTACAACAAATAAGAAACTAGAAGGGTTTCATAATTTAAAGTATATGGACTATATAAACATGCTTGGAAGGAGTTAATAATAAGAATACAAATTACAGCTTGTGGTCTCTCAAATAACTAAGCAACAGCCAAAACAAACAAACAAACAAAAAAACACAGACAAAATAGTTATTTAATGTATGATTTTAGTAAATCTAGACATAAAATATATAATTGTCATATAAGATGAAGTAGTCTGCTGAATTTAGATATTAAAGACAGGGTTTAATAACATGGGCTTGTGTATAATACAACTGTCTTAACTTGTCATAAATGGCATACACTACATTGAACATCAAGGGGAAGCATGATGATTTTCTTATATAAGTAAATATGCATAACAAGTCATGTAATTGCTTTAACTTGAATTGTAGTTTCTGTAACCCATCTTGATCATATATAATACTTAAGCAGTTACCAAGGTAACTAATGTTTTATACATGACATCAAACTGACAAAATTGTTCAACAGAAACAATAAAAGCCTGAACTTGAAATGTCACAGAATGTAATAATCACATTCTGAACAAATAGTATTAAATTGACAATAATCACTCAGTTTAACCTTTGCTGATTATACAAAATAGAATGCTGCCATTTAAATCTAAAAACGTTCAGTGTATGCCATAAAATGGCAATTTATGAATATGGAAAGAGAACTTTTAATCATTAAACACAATAAGTGAATTTGTTGTTTTTAACCTATAATTTCACTCATTTTATAATAAGAAATGACAGATATGAAAATCCTTTTGTGTAGGAAATGGGGGAAGAGAGATGCACTGATAATTAAAATGCACTAACTTTCATCAATGTTCACATAAAACAAACTTGATGTTTTAAGTAAGTTAGCAACAAACAAAGTGATTACTTAAATGCTGGCAAACAATGAAATATAACTTCTGATATATCCAGTAAAATACATTGTATTGTAAACATTAGGTATAAATATTATTACCATCTATTTATATTAAGTAATAAGCTTTGAAAGACTTCATCAATAAGGGTGAATATGTTAAATATCTGTCTGCTATAATCTTTTACTGAGGTTTTAACTATGATACATCCTACTTTGCTATGATTGAATTGCTTGGCATCTATCTTTCATGTAAATATTAATTGCTTATACAATAAGTAGACATTTATATTCTTTTAGAATTCTGTCTAATTTACAATAGTACTATATATGTTCAAAATAATATAAATATTGCTTATTCCTATTACAGATATTCCTCATATGATAATTCACTTTATGGAGCTCAGATGTCCCGGATTGTCAAGGTATAAGTGATAATCTGATGGACTTAGGTTTATCCATCACATTAGGAATGGATTTTAATTCCATGGCTAGTGCGGATCTTAGTTTTGTCAACATTTATTCATTTAAATTTTGTTATTTCACAAAAACATTTTTAGTATACCTGACCAAAACATTACTTTATTGGTAAACACTCAAAGTATAAAACTGATAATTTCCTTTAAAAGCTCAAACATAGACTTTATAGTTATCAGAGGAAAATGTTTAATAGTCACTATACAACAAAAAAAACATAGTCTAAATATACAACAACAAAGACATAGTCTAAATAACCTAAGATGGATTTAACTTTATTATCTTTAAATACCAGTGGCTTAAACAATCCTAGCAAGATATAAAATCTACTGAAATATTTAAAACTGAACAAAGCACAAGTTGTCTTCCTTCAAGAAACTCATTTCAAAACAAATGACAATTACAAATGGAATCCTAAGGAATATATGATATTGGCGTAATCCACTTATAAGACAAAGACAAAAGGGGTAACAATTTTATGGAAAACAAATGTGATTTACCCATAAATCATTTATAAGTATGAAGATAAAGAAGACCTTATATCATTAGTAATAGTTAAACATAATAACAGAATATGGACCCTAGCCAATCTATACTGGTTCCCAGGCATTGTAACAGGAACTGTTAAAAAACACTTAGATTTCATTTCCAATAATTATACAGACAACTTAATATTAGAAGGAGATTTTAACTGTATATTTGATATTTCTGAAACTACAAATAAAAGACCGCTGTGTACATCTGCTGTATCAAAAGCTTTAAACAAGTGGGTAGAATCATTTCATCTTGTAGATACTTCCAAATTTAAAGAACATAAATCTTTGTTGTTTTCCCATCAAGATCACAGATTTGGTACCCAAACTAGAATATATAAAATATTTGCTGCCCTTAACTTACAATCTAAAATCATTACTTTCTCAATCACTCCCTGCCCCTTTTCATACCACAGTTCATTGGGTACAAACCATTAATCTTTAACTCCAGAATTCCAGCATATCTAACTAAAATTAAAGAGTTCAAACCCTGGTTATTATCTGAATTACAGTTCTTCTTAGATATTAATTATACCACAGAGATAAAATAATGATATGGGCCTCATTAAAAACTTACATATATGGTAAAACCATAACTTGGTATAAAAAAAATCAGAGAATGGGATTCTGAATTATTAGATTGACAATCCAAACTTTTGTCAGTAAAAGCTGAAAAAAATCAAAATCATTTAGAGATGAAAAAGTAAGTAGAAGTATTAAACAATAAATACAATGAAATTCTAACACATAAAACCAGTTTAGCTTTAGAAAAACTAAAAATGAATACCTTGGCCACTTCTCCCAAATATCTACATAATTTATCCACAAGTATCAAAATACAATCAAAAGCTAATAACAATAAAAGTATCTTCCATAAAAAGAAAGGGAAAAATGTCTCAGATATAGGTGACATTCTTGATGCCTATAGAAATCACTATATGGAACATTTCCAAAAAGAAAATATACATATCAATCAATTAAATCTGGATGAAAAAGTTCTAATATAAATAAAATACCAGAAAAAGTTTGCAAGCACCCATATCCTACAAAGGAATTACAGATACAATAAAAGGGGGTAAAAATAATAAAGCTCCAGGTATAGATGGCATAATTATGGAAATACATCAACTTTTTCCTTCAAAGATACTATCCCTCTTCCATAAAACTCTATTAGAAATTCAGTCACAAGCTTTAATACCACCCTCTTGGAGATATTCCTTAATCACACCAATCCTAAAGGAAAACAAATCCCCAAATGCCTGTACCTCATATAAACCTATATTATTATTAAATAATGACTATAAGATATTTATAATAATATTAACTAACAGAATGTAAATACCACTATCCAAAACAATAAATAATGATTAGACTGGATTGATATATCATGGACACACACACATGGCAATATTAAAAGGATACTTTCTTTTATAGATTATATTAATAAATAAAATAAAGAAACACTCATAATTGGCTTAGATATAGAGAAAGCCTTTGATTCCCTGAATTGGGACAATTTATTCAAAATCCTAATGCTATTTGAGTTTCCTGCATCCTTTGTTCATCTCCTAAAGAATATATATACAAATAATTCAGCTTATCTCAAGGTAGGTCCTTTTAACTCTGAATCTCTACATATAACAAAAGGCACTAAACAAGGATCTCCCATGTCACTGATTCTATTTGCTCTGGCTATTGAAATATTGGCAGATTCATTTCATAACAATATAAAAATCAAAGAAATAGATGTTTATGAACAATACAATTCTAAAGTAATGCTATTTTGCTGATGACATATTACTAACATTATCTAATGCAAAAGAGACATTAAAAGAATTATATATTAATTGATAAATTCAACACAACTTCAGGACTCCATTTCAATAAATCAAAATCAAAATTTTTATCTTTAAATAAAAAAAGAACTGCAGACTAAGGGGGATCACATCATGGAGAAATAATAATCTACCTTAAAATATCTAGGAACTGAGTTATGCAAGGATAATAATGAATTTGTCTCAAAAAAACTACAATAATATCATCAACACAATTAAAATCTCTGTGGGAAAATGGAGCAAAATATTAACATTTGAAGATAAACTACAGTTAATAAAAATGGTTTTACTGCCCAAGATCCTATATATAGCCTTGGCAATACAACTGTTACCAGAAAGGAATATACTTAAAGAAATAAATTCATGCCTAATAAAATTGTTATGGTTTCCTAAAAGAAACAGAATAGCTTTAATACATCTTATCAGACCATGGAAACAGGGAGGATTAAACTTTCCTGATATAGAAACATATATAAAAGCATCAATATCTAAAAAAATCTCAGATTGGATAAGTCCAATTTACTCTCCAAACTGGAAAGAATTACTAACTGTAATATCAATAAATGAATTTGATTTACAAAAAAAAAAAAAATTCAAATAGATAAAAACTATTTGCCATGGCACATATTATGTATTAGTATGCAATTTAACATAACTAAATCCACTAAAACTCGTATGATTAATTATTACATTGACTCATTTAGGAAAATTAAAAGTATCACAAACAGAAGTCCAATGCCACAGGTGGTAGCCAAATAATTTATTCTTTAACAAAATGAGCGTTTTTGTCTTGAAAGACAAGACTTCATCAGATAACTTCATAACAATGTACTTAATCATTTTGTTATTTTGTTATTTTATACCATCTGCCATTAATACAATTAAAACCCAATTAAGATTTTAAAGTCATATAGTTCCTTGTCAACTATCAACAAGAAACTTACTAACATCTCCCTGTTATGTGTCAGTTCATAAATATCATTTGAAACATATCATTTATATGTTCATTGTTGTCCCTATTTTTAACTAAAATAAATGAATAATAATAAAAATAAAATGAAATTTAAAACAATTATAACATATAAAACATGGATGAATCACTCAACATACACACTATTTGTACCTACACTTCCACTGCTTTTGCCAATAACACTGGTTTGATGGTAATGTACTCATTCAAACCTGGGGGAAAATTAGATCTCAACCTTAACTGCCATTTCAATTCTTTATTTAACAACAAGTTTTTAACATCACCCCCTCTATTGTTTATTCCAACCATGTCTATTATGCCAATTTTAAAACCTGTAAAACCAGCACATATTAAGGAATGTTTGTACAGTGCACTAGCCTCCTTTTTATTTTTAATGTCATATGAATGTTTGTACATTCTGTCCTTCAAAGCCCTCTCAGTTTTTCCAACATAAAATGCTGGACAGTTTGTACATGTTGCTAGATACACTATCATTTTTGTATTACAATTCCCCTTACAATATTTCACTCTACTATGTATCCCATTTTGTAGTACAATACTATTTTCCTTAAAAATGTTTGAACATTGCTTACAATGACCACATATAGTGGTCGCCCTCTTAACACTAAAATTTAATTTTTGCATCTGTTCAAAAATTCTCTTAAAATTCATTCCAGTCCTATATGTGAAAATAGGTTCAAGTCCCACCACATCAAACAATTCCTTGTTTGTTTTGCACAATGTCTATAGCTAAGGGGTGTGTTTTGGAGTTTTTGGTCGACACTATGGGTCTGAAAGGAGGATTTTATACACACTTGTGTACCTTAGGTATCCTGAAAATATTCAGAATAATAGGATGTACTTGCTTTAAAAAATTATATGTTTTTCCATCAATCCTGTTCTCAATCAAATACTCTTCTAATAAAGAATCTATTCTGCCATAGTCTATCATTATTTCATTTCTGGAAACTGATGAATATGTATTAGTGTCCAACAAGATATTAGTTATGACATCATTGTATTCTTCTGACCCGTAGATAACTATGCCGTCCCCCTTATCGGGCTTCATAATACATATATCTGTTTTTCTTTTCAGTTTTTCCAGCAACCATTTCTCTTTTTTATTTAAATTGTTCCCCTCACTGTTGCTTTTACTGTTGTATGACCCATACACTTCGTCGGTCACCTGTTTTTCAAACATCAAAAGGACTGGATGCAAAGGGGGGGTTGAATACACTTTTTCTACAGGGACCCTTTCCAACTCTATTTTCTTCCATACTTCCATCCTTGTATATCATTTCCAAATTTAATTTCCTAAGGTACAATTTCAAATCTATAAGTATGTTGGCTACATCCCCATAATTAGCTGTTACAAATTTAAAACCTTTTGAAAAAAGTTTGAAGTGTTCTTTTTCAAGGTTTAAATTGGTGTAATTAAAAATTTTAAAGCCTTTATATTCGTATACCTTACCATCAGTATTAGGAACAATAATTATTTCCCTCTCTTCCCCACTTTCTTCCATCCCTGGTGGTAACCTTGGTGTGTGGGGAAGTGTCCCGAATCTGAATTGTTTCTGGTTTTGCTTGCTAACCTCTCTGATCTTCTCACTCCTAAAAAAATGTGTATTATGTTCTGGGAATGAGTCCAGAATTTGCAGACAATATAATGAATGCAGAAGTTCCTGACATTATCATTCAATCTATTTCAGTTTATCGGCACTGTTATAGGAGATAGTAAGATTTCACATCTGAGTACAGAATTTACAGACAGCATAATGAGTGCAGAAGTTACTGACATTATAATTCAGTCTATTTCAGTTTATCAGCACTGTTATAGGAGACAATAAGATTTCACATCTGAGTACAGAATTTACAGACAGTACAATGAGTGCAGAAGTTACTGACATTATAATTCAATCTATTTCAGTTTATCAGCACTGTTATAGGAGACAGTAAGATTTCACATCTGAGTACAGAATTTAAAGACAGTATAATGAGTGCAGAAGTTACTGACATTATAATTCAGTCTATTTCAGTTTATCAGCACTGTTATAGGAGACAGTAAGATTTCACATCTGAGTACAGAATTTACAGACAGTATAATGAGTGCAGAAGTTACTGACATTACAATTCAGTCTATTTTAGTTTACCAGCACTGTTATAGGAGACGGTAAGATTTCACATCTGAGTACAGAATTTACAGATAGAATAATGAGTGCAGAAGTTACTGACATTACAATTCAGTCTGCTTTAGTTTATCAACAATGTTATAGGAGACAGTACGGTTTAATTTGGATATTGTTGACACCTACCTCCACTGTACTGTACATAGTAAAATATTCTTAACTGAACTACAATGTATGTAGACTTTTACTCTGAAAGGTATAAGAAGATTTGGCACATAAAGGAGAGACTGGCACCATTCAGTACAGTTCTGGGTAATTAATGGATAAAGACATTCATTCCAACCTCATTCCAGTTTCTTCCAATTATTTCCAGCTCATTCCAGTATTCTACTTCCTTTCAATTCCTACATTTATACTGAAAATGTTTTATCTGAATTGCTAATACAAAGATACATTGAACTACATATATATGAATTTATGAAAGTTGATTGTCTCAGAATAGATGTTTTATTCAGGATACTCACAAATGCTTTTCCTCCATCTTTCAGTCCTATTATATCTGAAAGGAAAAGTGCCACTTAAGACATTTCCATGTTATCTCAATTTTTTTTTCTAAATCCAAAAACGTTTTACATTTTTGTGTGATTCATGGGATTTGTAGATAAGTTGAAGAAATATGAATTATCTAATGGTGAAACTTCTGTGTTTACATTAGGTGTAACATCTTTGTATACAAGTATTTCTAAAGATGAAGGGTTAGACTTTTTCCAGAGTTCATTTAACTAAATACACTAACATGAATACAACTTTTAATATTCTATATATTTTCTTGGATGTGGTTTTAGATAATTGTTTTTATTTTCTTTTAAATTTTACAAACAATTAAAAGATGTGGTGATGGGTGCCAATGTAGCCTTGTCCTTTGCAAACTTAATCATGGCCTGATGGGAATACGAAATTTTACCTAAACATCTGGATTTCAATTTATACATATTTATAAACTGTTTGTGGACGATCTTTTCTTTATCTCCAAAGGATACAAAGAGGAATGTGACAAGTCTGTTAATGTACTAAATAGTATGACTTCATTTTTGAAAATTCTGATAGGTTCTTATGAATGATAACTTAATTCTTCAGATGCTATGCTCTTTACAAATTCATCTGGAAAAAGTTTTTACAGCACATTATTGAAGAAAGAATCTTTTACGTATAATTATTTACATTATAATAGCAACCACACTGCCTTCATGAAGATCATTCCAAAGGAATAGATGATAAGATGATTTTATTACTAAATACTCTGATAATGATTAGATTTTATTATTGAATTCTTTTGCTAGCTGTTATAAATTAAATTATTTAATGAATGGTGCTCCTGAAATTTGAGTTTGTAGAATTAGTACATTTCCATTCATTCTAAGAGCTGCTTTGATTGTGCCTAATGGAAACAAAAGTGCTTTTAATAAGAGGCACATGATTTATTGTTTACAACTGTCTTTGGATAGTGGTATTACAGAACATATTATTAAAAAAAGTACTGGAAATATTTAAAGATAATAGTGAGGTATTTAATATTATCAAAACATTAGTTTTACTTGTAAAAAGTCTTTCTATTTAAATAATTTGTTATACAGAGATAAACCTCTATATGTAACCCTGAAACCAATAACAGCAAAGGTACTTTTAAATGTGGTAGTTGTAGAGCCTGCATATATGTTTATGAAAGCCCATATATAAATTAATATATACATTCATTTAGCTAGAATAATCCCTATAATAGGGCATTTTACTCGTGAAACTATTGGGATAGAATATACTGGTATGTGTTCTACCTGTTATTTTCTTCTGTCTTGGTAAGTTGACTAGGAAATTTAGTAAGTATGTTACTGAGCATATTTATGCTATCTCAACAAGAAAGAGAAATAATACTTTTGCTGGACATCTTTTAGATAACATTGTAAAAAATATGCTTAGCATTTTAGAAAGCATTATCCCAGATTTAAGAGGAGGTAATTTTAAAAACAAAATCAGAACCAAGGAAATTATATAGCAACTATATGGCAACTGAATCTAAATGCTGAAAAGTTCCCTGGGCTCAATGAAAGTATCACTTTTTTTTTTTTTTTAGCAAATTGTATGTTAAACATTAACATTTTAAATTAATAAGTGTATTTCTTAACGTAATAAATGTATTCATTAACTGTCATATATCTGTTTCTATTGTTAAAAAATAAATATATTATTGTTATAGATATCAGATTATCTGTGTTTTGCATATATGTGGTGGATTTAGTATTTGTGCCAATAGGCTATGATGTTATCATATGATTTATCATGTGTTAGATTTTAATTTATTAAACTTGAAGTAACCAAACATTTGTTATTTTGAAGACAAAAGCAGTATATAGGTTCATAGGTTCATAGGTTGGCACTAGGCTATCAGCCCTAGGGCCTATACAAGCCTAGCCATAATAATTCCATGGCTATTTCTTCCCACACTATTTACTTCCCTGGACCCCTGTCTAGCAGGGTGACTGATGTGATCCTCGGGGTTAATTCCCTTTCTCCCATCCAGTCGTCAAGGTTCCTTTTGAAGAGGGCCAAAAAGGCACTCTGCTTGACATGTATGGGCAATCTATTCCAGAGTCTGGGGAGTCTCTGGGTCAGGAACCTATCCCTCCAGCAAGTTTTGTTTATTGTGATGACAAGGTTTAAATCCCTGGAGTGTGTGGCCCTGAGGGATTGGGATTTCTTTAAGTGTAGCATGTCCAACAGCTCTGGGTTTGACATGGCCTTGTATGTTAAGCAGAGATCGCCTGTGAGTAGACGATATGCGACAGAGTATAGCTGGAGTTTTTTAAGGCGGTCAGCGTAGGGCTTCTGCTTTAGGCCTGTGATTCTTTTAGTGAGGTATTTCTGCAGCCTTTCCAGTTGTTGCAGATGTCCTGAGAGGTACATACCAAATGGGGCATTGTATTCTATAATGGGTCTAATGAGGGATGAGTGCAGTGGGGCAATGACCTCCTTTTTTGGATGAAAATCCCATAGTGATGAGGTGTGCCACATAGCAGGATTTCCTGACTGTTGTGTTGATGTAGTTATCGAAGGTGAGGCCACTGTCCACCTGAGTGCCTAAGTCTCTTATCACACTTTCGGTGTTTAGTGTACTGCCACCTATATGGTAATTCATGGATACATGTTTTTTCCCAAAGGGGATAACTATACATTTCTTGGCATTGAGCTTGAGCCCATGGCTCTGGCACCAAGCATCTGTTTTTTGTTTACAACTGTCTTTGGATAGTGGTATTACAGAACATATTATTAAAAAAGTACTGGAAATATTTAAAGATAATAGTGAAGTATTTAATATTATCAAAAAATTAATTTTACTTATAAAAAGTCTTTCTATTTAAATAATTTGTTATACAGAGACAAACCTCTATATGTAACCCTGAAACCAATAACAGCAAAGGTACTTTTAAATGTGGTAGTTGTAGAGCCTGCATATATGTTTATGAAAGCCTATATATAAATTAATATATACATTCATTTAGCTAGAATAATCCCTATAATAGGGCATTTTACTCGTGAAACTATTGGGATAGAATATACTGGTATGTGTTCTACCTGTTATTTTCTTCTGTCTTGGTAAGTTGACTAGGAAATTTAGTAAGCATATTATTAAGCATCTTTATGCTATCTCAACAAGAAAGAGAAATAATACTTTTGCTGGACATCTTTTAGATAATATTGTAAAAAAAATATGCTTAGCGTTTTAGAAAAAGTTATGCCAGATTTAAGAGGAGATAATTTTAGAAACAAAACCAGAACCGGGGTATTTATATGGCAACTATATGGCAACTGAATTTAAATGTTGAAAAGTTCCCTGGGCTCAATGAAAGTATCACTTTTTTTTTTTTTTTTAGCAAATTGTATGTTAAACATTAACATTTTAAAGTAATAAATCTATTTCTTAAAGTAATAAATGTATTCATTAACTGTCATATATCTGTCTCTATTGTTAGAAAATAAATATATTATTGTTATAGATATCAGATTATCTGTGTTTTGCATATATTTGGTGGATTTAGTATTTGTGCCAATAAGCTATGATGTTGTTATCATATGATTTATCACGTGTTAGATTTTAATTTATTTAACTTGAAGTAACCAAGCATTTGTTATTTTGAAGAAAAAAGCAGTAAATGCATATTTGCACGTCATTTCTGCAGCGAACGCTTGTTTTTTGTTTAGCGTAGTAAACGAAGATAATTTTAAATTGACTTGACTATTGGAATAAGACTTTTGAATTCATCTGTACCTACAGAATAAAATATAGCATTTGACTTTGTAAGATTTTTTTTTAGCCAACAGTACTTTAGATCCAGTCAAAACTATTAACATTTAGTTCTATTTCATTTCTATACTTCGTAAACTATACCAAATCATCTGCACAATGACCAAGACAAGTCTACATGAATTACTTTATATGCCCTATAGTACATTTTCAGATTAGAACAAAACAGGATTAAATGCTTGAACAAATAATGTTGACATCAGGGGCAAGCTGCCTTAAGCCAGATTTCAAACAAAATAGTTGAGTATTCTGATTATTACTTTTTAATAGTCACAAGTGTAGAACAGTATAAATTATTAATGATTTTTACATAATGTTCAAAAAGTGGAAATATATCGAAAATATATATTCTGCGGATAATATGAGTTACTTAAGCTGTCTCAGATTTGATTGCAGCAGAACAAGCAGAAGTATCTTGTGATTCTATCCAAAATGTATTAAGATTAATTTGAAGAGCATATTTGCATCAGCAAGTGTTCTAGAGGGACAGACGCTAAATTGTGCTGCTGTAACAACTTGGTCTACAGCCAGAATAAGTTCCATATTAATTCCCTTTGTTGAGATGCAGAAATCTATACTGAGTGTTGATAAAGGACAGTAACAGACCCATTGTCTCAGGAAGTTACTCTAAAACCTTTAATATAGGTAAATTTATAGATGCGATACTTAAAAATGTTTATACTTTCATTCCGCATATGGTAAAGGATTCCTGGTGTTTTTTATCTCAGTACCCAGTGAAGGAGTTTGACATCAGTCATCCGTACATTATAGTTACCATTGATGTGATTGACCTTTTTTCGTGTATACCTAAGGATGAAGGATTGCAAGCTTTTACGAACAGCTTGACCAAACATACAGATTTAGAATGGGATACCATTTGTTTGATTGCAGAATTGATGACCTTAGTATTAGATAACAATTTTATCTATTTTGAAGGTGAGATTTTTAGACAGACCAAAGGTGTAGCAATGGGGGCAGCTTGTGCCCCTATTTACGCCAATTTAGTCATGTTAAATTGGGAGGATAATGTGTTGTTTCCATCCAAATATTTTCATCACGTCCGATTTTATTCAAGATTTTTGGACGACATTTACATCATTTGGCATGCTAGTGAAGCATTATTATTAGAGTTTATGGATTTTATTAATGAAAGTAGTAATTTTTTGAAATTCACTTTCACATATGATTCTAAAGGTTTACCTTATCTTGATACACACATAGTATATGACAATAGGAAAATACAATCTAAAATTCACAGGAAACTTACTTTTTCTAATAACTATTTGGATTTTTCCAGCTGCCATCCTCCCAAAGTTAAATATAATGTATTTAAAGGCCAAGTTATACGAGCTGTTAGAATGGTTTCTGATGAGGAAGAATTGTATAAGGAATTAACTTTAATTCAGGAATTTTTTAGACAAAGAGGCTACCCTCCCGATATGATGAAAGAAGTGGTATCATATGTAATCAGTCAAAGGGGTATTAAATACAAACCTTTACTGGGATCAGGTGATATTCAAAATAATCCCATCCTTAAAGAATATGGAGTGAATCCAAGCTTTCAACGAGCATGCATAATACCATATTGTTTAGGTGCCGACAATGTCAAAAGAATTATATTTAAGTTCTGGTACCTGATAAGCAATGATCAGGCCTTAGTAAACATATTAGGTACAAAACCCAAATTTGTTTATAGGATGGGACGCAACCTAAAGAAATTATTAGAACAACACCACAACACCAAACAATTGGGTTTGACTAACTTTAGGAAGGTTACCAGTAGGAAGTGTGGTTTTTGTAATTATTGCAAATTTATGTCCAGTGAAGACAAGATACATTTAAATAATACATTTAAATAATGGACATAATAGTATTATAGCCTGTAAATCTGGTAATTGTAACACCAAACAGGTCATATACCTGGCTAAGTGTGATGTTTGTTCTGCGTTCTATGTAGGTAGAACTGAACGTTATTTGAAGAAACGCATCTATGACCATATGTACAGCATCAGAACCAAGGATACAAATAATGCTTTATACAGACATATAGAGGCAATGGGAGCACAACACACTTTTAAATTTATTATTTTAGAGGTGATTTCGAATGATCCTAGAGGAGGCGATCTCAAAAGCCTTATAGCTTTTAGAGAAACTTGGTGGCAATTATACCTTGATGCCACCAATCCACCTGGCCTCAACGAATGCATTTCAATCAAATCATTACTTTTATAATATCAATTCATGGTTTCACTTTTATGATACATTTTATGATATATTTTATGGTTTTTAGTATTATAACATGTTGCGTGTGTGATATATTTTTTGCGATTGGCACACATTATGTAATTTCATTTCTCATCAAACAATTTTTAAAGGATATTTTTTCATATTTATTCATATTTAATTCACTTTATATATAATAAAAAACATAGTATTTTACAGATTATATTATATTAATTATTCTTCAATTTTATAATACATTTGTACATACATACAGATATAATATTGATAGTCATCCTATTTATACATCAATTTTAATAATTATACTGTTTTTATATATAGTATTACATTTATTTGACCACATTCAATATATTTATTCATTTATTAAATCAATATTTATTTTAAATTCATATTTATTATTTTTTATATCAATATTTATATAAATCAATCAATTATGCATTTACTCATACATTTTATAGGTTCATAGGTTCATAGGTTTATACTAGGCTATCTGCCCTAAGGCATTTATAAGCCTAGCCCAAATTATTGTGGCTTACGCCACCCCTTATATGAAAAAATACGGTGCCCATTAGTTTGTTGTGCCTCTGTCCAGCAGTGACCCAGAGATGATTCCCGGGGTAAACCTACGATCTCCCATCCACAGGTCTAGATTTCTCTTGAACAGAGTCAGCGAGGTGCTCTGCCTCACATGGACCGGGATTTTATTCCACAGCATAGGGAGTCTCTGAGTGATAAATCTATCCCTCCAGCACGTCCTATTTATATCCGTGCTAAGGTTTAAGTCGCTTGCTCTAGTGGTTTTGGTGGATTTGGATTTTTGAGGTGGAGCATGTCCATTAATTCCGGGTTGGACATGGCCTTGTATGTCAGGCACATGTCACCTCTGAGCAGACGGTATGCGACTGAATAGAGCTGGAGTTTCTTCAATCTGGCAGCATATGACAGATTTTGGAGTCCCTTTATCCTTTTGGTGAGGAACTTTTGGGGTCTCTCCAATTGCTGCAGATGTCGGGTGAGATACATCCCGAATGGGGCATTGTACTCGATCATTGGTCTGATAAGTGAAGAGTACAGGGGAACAATGACCTCACTAGATCTGGATGTGAATCCCTTCATGATCAGGTGGGCAATGTAGAAGGTCTTTCTAACCACTTTAGCAATGTGAGTGTCAAAAGAAAGGCCACTGTCAACCTGGGTCCCCAGGTCCCTGATAACCTCTTCTGTGCTTAGTGGATTGCCACCTATATGGTAGCTTGGGGTTACCTTGTTTTTCCCAAGGGTATGACTATACATTTTTGGCGTTTAACTTCAGGCCATGGCTCTGGCACCAGCTATCTGTTTCCGTGAGTCCCTTCTGAAGGATATCAGTGTCCGATGCACTTTCCACTATGGCCCAGTTTGCAGTCATCTGCAAACTTTGTCAGCCAAAGTCCTCCCATGTTGGCCTGTACTTCTGAGAAGTAGATGCCAAACAATAGGGGGCCAAGGACCGAGCCCTGTGGGACACCACTTGTGACCGGCTTGGAGTCTGACACAGCGCCAGCAACTCTAACCCTGTGGGTTCTGTCCTTAAGCCAGTTTGCAACCCATCTTGTGACATATGGGTTTACATTTAAGCTGGTAAGTTTTTCTACAATACCCGAGTGGGGTATTGTGTCGAAGCCTTTGCAAGGTCAAGGTAGGCTGTATGGACTGCCTTTCCTCATCAATGGCCTTGGTGACTATTTCAAGAAGTCACCAAGTTCAAAAGGCATGATCTTCCCTTGACAAAGCCAAACTGGGTCGGGTCCAATGTCTGCAAGTCCCCTATATCTTTGTTTATGAGCTCCATTATGATCCTCTCCATAGCTTTGCAGACTAGACTTGTTAAGCTTATGGGGCGGTAATTACCAGGGTCCGTAGAGGCGCCGCCTTTGTGGAGTGGGACCACAGTTGCCGTACGCCACTCCTTGGGCACGTATCCTGTGGTAAGGCTGAGATTAAACAGCTGCCTTATGTGCGGGTTTAATTCCTCATTTAGCTCGTGTAGCACACAGCCGGGGACACCATCCGGTCCCATTGATGCTGTGTTTTTAGCTTTAGAGAGAGCAGCTTTCACCTGCGCATTTGAGATGTCCTTTATTTATTTCAGTTCACAATCAATACCCAGCTTATATGAGAGATAGTAAACAATACGTTTCCACAGTACACCCAATATGTTCATATATTTTTATGTTTCATGTTACAGTTTGACAGTATTAAGCCTGTACGTAGATCTGAATTTTCAGTACATTTTGCATAGTTTCATGCATTGAGATGCTTGCAAGATTGTTTAATGTATGTTTTTCTGCATCCCTTATGTATTCATACATGGATCGATACAGTTTATGCACAGTATTATATGGAACTGTAGTGTATCTTTAAATTACTATTAAGTTTGTTTTGGCGCCAAAAAATTTATTTAAAGAGTTTTTAATTGTTTTAACCCTTAGTTCTGAGGAAGACCAGATATTTGGTTGAAAGCGCTAAACTTGTTCCGCATTGGCGTTTTTCATTTTAATTTTATATGTTGTGCACGATTTATGTTTGACATAGCAGGCTTTTGTGTGGGGTTAACTACTTTACACTATTCCTGCAGTCTCATCTGTGTTTTTTCATGGTGTCTCAGCGTGATGTCGAATAATAAACTGTGAGTTTATTTCATTTTCTCGTGGATTACTGTGTCGTTACACACTAATTGGTGGGACCGAAGTTTGTTTTATTTAAAGGACAGTAATGGCAAGGCTATGAATCTGAAAAAAATGTTCATTACAAAGGTTGATCCAACACTCAGTCAAAGCTGGTGCAATTCTCGTATTTGCATCAATTGATAAAAATCCAAGGATATGGGCATGTTTCAATGCTTATAGCATCTTCATCAGCAAAATGTGTTTCAAACACTAACATGTTGAATTTATATGCAAAAAGGCACCAAAAAACTCCATCATAATGAAGTGACACAACTAATGAGCAATGTTTTCATCAGATTGACAACTCCATTGGTTAACTGCTATGTGGAATTTCTTTTCACTGTTATGCTTTATTGCCCTTTCATGGTGTTTGTGCAACTGAGAAGTTGGTATATATAAGTAAGGGGGTATGAAGATGTTCTCAGTGTTTTTCGCAAGGTTTTGTTTTTTATTATCACAAATCCAAGTGGGTATAGCTTGTATTTGCAATCGTTGAAGTGTTTGCAGTGTGTGCCTGTGTGGTCAGCAGGATGCCTAGTCAAGGTGTTTTTATCAATTTTGTAACAGTTCTCAGTGTTTCAGTTTGACAGACTGCACACACACACACACACACACACACACACACACACACACACACACACACACATATATATATATATATATATATATATATATATATATATATATCATCAGCAGCAGCTTCCTTTTTCCCATTTTCTACATGGGGTTGGTGTATCCTGTTAACTGTCACTAACTCTCTTGATTCAGTGCCACACTCCTGCTTTCTTCAACACTCATGCCTGACTGTCACAGATCTTCTTTCACACAATCCATCCACCTCTTTGTTGGGCGTCCTCACTTCCTCCTACCTTCTTCCTGTCTATCCCAGATCTTCTTCACCAGATTGTCTTCTGCTTTTCTGCACATGTCCAATCCAATGTAATCTGTTCTCTTTGATCTTTTCTGCAATTAGAGCTACTTTGGCTTCTACTCTTAAGTCCTCATTTCTTTGTCTGTCCCACAGTGTGCATCCTACCACCCTACTCAGTCACTTCTTTTCCATTACCTCAGGCTTTTTTATCCGTTCTCCTTTACTGCCTAGGTTTCTGTCCCATACAGTAGTACTGATAGCACCACTGTCTTGTACACCTTACTTTTCAGCTTCTTTGGCATTCTTCTGTCATAGACTACACCTGAGACTATATGCCAGTTGGCTGCAGTCCCTCTCATTCCATCTTTAACCTCTTAATTCAGGCTTCCCTTCTCCTCAACCAACCCTTCCAGATATCTGAAGCCATTTACCTCTTCCACTATCTTCCCTTCTATCTCAATTTTCAGTTTCTTCTGATTTCTCCATTTTGCTGCCATTAACACTGTCTTATCTGTACTTAGTTTCATTGCATGTGCCTTCGGTTTTGCATTCCATTCCCCTATCCTTTGCTGAAGTTCTTGCTCAGAGTCTGCCTGTAATGCCACATTGTCTGCATACAGTCACTTTGTTGATCTGCCCCACCAACCTGTTTGCTAATGTAGTCTATCACCAATATGAACAGCAGTGGGCTCAGAGCTGTACCCTGATGTACATCCACTCCCACTGGGAACCCATCTGTGAGGCAGAACATTGTTCGTACTTGAGTCACTGGTTCCTTGTACACAGCCTGCACTAATTCTACCAATGTTTCTGGGACTTTGAACCACGGTAGTACTGCCCAGATCAGCTTTCTTAGGACCTTGTTATATGTCTAAAAATAAATAAATAAATAAACTGTTTTCTCCAAATCTAAGAATGCCCAGTTGGACTCTTTCCTCATCTCTAGCTTCTTCTCAACTATCTGTCTCACTGCAAATATTAGGTCAGTTGTGCTGCTTCCTGATCTGATTCTGAACTGCTCATCTCCCATGTTACATTCTACTACTCTGAGTATCCATTTATTAATCACCCTCTCCAGAACTTTCATGCAATGCGATAGGAATTTGATGGCTCTGTACTGCCCACAGTTGTGGATGTCTCCTTCCCGTTGGTTCTTGTACACTGGCACGAGTATGCTTATTCTCCAGTCATCTAGGATATGCAATTCTCTCCACACTGCTATGAGTACCCTGAGGAGCCATTTCTCCCCTATCTCACCCAACATCTTTATCATATCTGCTGTGACCTCATCTGAGCCTGCTGCTTTCCCTGACTTCATTTTCCTTAGTGCTATTCTTACTTCTTCTAGGGTGGGCTCCTCTCCATCTCTCATTCTAGGCTGTTTCGGGGGCAGTACAACTTCTGTGGGGTTTTCTTCATTCAGAAGCTGCTGGAAATACTCCTTCCATCTGCCTTTGATGTTCTTTGGACTAGTGAGCAGGTTGTTGCTGCCATCCCTTATGAATGGTGTCTGACTATCTTCATTATCTTTCTGTGTTTGCCTTTCAACCTGATATAGTTTCTTTGTACCACCTGCTGAGTCACTTTCCAGAAGTTGGTAGGGTGCCTCCGATGCCCTATTCTTTGATATTGCAACTCTTTTCTTAGCTTCGTTGTTAGCCAACCAGTATTCCTTCCTAGCCTAGTTGGTCTTTTCTATTTCCCATTTTTTCCTACACTCCTTCTTTCTTTTGATCACTTCCTGAACTTCTGCATTCCACTACCAGCTTTCCTTATGTACCTTATTTCCATACCTGGCTCAGCCACATATCTCTTCTATAGTCCTAACACATGCTGTTTTGAGGTGCTGCAGTTCTTCTTTAACTCCACCTATTTTTTTCTTCTTATTGAGCTGCTAGAGCCCTGAGTAATTATTTGAACTGTTGTACTTTCTCTCCAGTCAACTTACATGTCTTCAACCTGGTCTCTGTTGACCTTAGAGCCTTCTCTGACCACTGCTTGCAGTTGAGTATGGCAACTACTGGTTTATGCTGTGGTCCGACTGTTTCACTGGGGATGACTTTGCAATCATGGATTCTACTCCAGTGCCTTTTCCTTACTAGGAGGAAGTCTATCTGAGTTGCATGTTGGCTACTCTTGTATGTGATCTTTGACTGTCTCTCTTTCTGAACCATGCGATGGCTACTATCAAGCCATTTGCTAGATAGAAGTCTAAAATAGACTCTCTTTCTTTATTCCTATTGCCCCACCCATGTGGACCCATGCAGTCCTCATATCCTGTTCTGTCTGTCCCAATATGCGCATTCAAGTCACCCATTATCAACACCAATTCATGTTGACCTGCTTTATCTAGTAGGTCCTACAACTATTGTCTGAATGTGCTCCTTTCCTCACTATCACAACCCTGCTATGGGGCATAGTCTGAGATTCTGAATACTGCCCTATCATTACACTGGAATCTGATTGCCATGTGTCTGTCATTAATTCTGATGATATCTCTCACTGCCTTCTGAAGCCTCTCTCTCACCACAATTCCCACACCATTTCTAGCCTGTCCCCCTCCTGAGTAGTAGATTCTGGATTCCAAGCCAAGTAGCTTTGGTGCACTTTGCTACCACACACACACACACACACACACACACACACACACACACACACACACACACACACACACACACACACACACACACACACACACACACACACGCGCGCGCGCACACACACACACACACACACACTAGTATGTTACAGCACTAAAAGGTTCAGTTTTAAGTAGGCTTACTTAACAGGAAAATAAAAATTAGGCTTCTTGTCATTTGAAGGAATTAACAGAAAATACAATTTAGCATTTCTTGCAAAGTATCTTCCCAGTCCTCCCTGAGTAATATAAAATAAAAATAGCCTTCAAGAAAATTCTTTATAAAGACTTTCCCGGATCTGTCTGTGTTTCATATCACACTAATCTAAAACTCAATGGTTATTACAAAATTTTAGTCCAAAATTAAGTAGGTATTAAATTAGATTCCACAAGTCTGTCCTTCAGTTTGTGGGAAAACAGGGCTTTATCTTTTCCTAGCTTCAAAAATATATTCCAGAACCTCTTTTCCAAGGCAGTATTCCACCACACTTGTTCTCTGAAGACTTCTCGCTTGATCCAGGAACCAGTAATGTAACCATAGCAAGAGTACAGACCCCGATATAACTTCCAAATGTAGTTGATTCCCTTGATTGTCATGGGAACAATTTACCTGCTTGCTTCAACCTTAACACATCCTTTTATATGTTCATCAGTATGTTTCCTTGGTTCAACAACAGTATGCTTCCTTGTTTCCACCTTTGGTTCACTAGCCACTATGTTACATGACTGCCACAGCTCATAACCCCAGGGATGGGATGTAGGCTCAAGGCAGCTCATTCACATTTAATTGACTTTGGCTAAGAGGATGATGGATTTATTTTTGCCCTCACTGCCAGATGATCATCAGATCCTCTCTTGGTCTATCAGCCCAGTCATTCTTGTCACCAGCTGAGAAACAACTAAGACAGTCATCACCAAGGTAGCCATCAGGTGTGGTTCAGGATCTTTTTAATTTTTCTTCCAATCCTAATTGTTTGTGAACTTGGTGAGTTACCAGGGAGGAGTCATGCAATGGACTGTCTGAGTTGGATGTCCCATTACCTCTGCAAGAACTATTTCCTTCAAGAAACCCTGGCCCTTTCCCCACAACATGAGAAGTTGTCTGCTGGGGAGCTCACACCACCCTGTTTACCTCTGAGTGCATGCAAATCCTGACCTCCTTCCAGCAGAGGTGAGTGGGCTATGAACTTTCACTTCTCCCCTCCCAGCCTGACTCCCCCAGCGATGAGCCATTAATCAAACTCCAGTTAACTGAGTTACAGTAAGCACTCCATCAATTTTGTGCCACAGAGTCAGGCTTATGTTGAATCCTGAAATTAAATGGCTGGAGGGTCAAAGCCCATTGTGACAATTTTCATTTCCAATATTTTAGTCTCTAAAACCATTGTAAGGTGGCAGTCAGTTATAAACATAAACATTCTGCCAAATAGTTTAGCTGTGTCATATAAGAAAGACTGCTTATACTCAATCTGAGCTTTCTGATGATGTAGCTATGACTTGGAACAAAACTGCTTCTATGCCTACCTTTGAAGTTTCAGTATAAGCCAGGAAGTGCTTGTAGAAGTCTGGAGTAAATAAAATGGGTTCCAAGCACAACCTGGCTTTTAATTAGAAGTTAGCATAGAGGATTAAGGCTATGAACTGTTAGCAAGCTGCTTCCTGTAGTCCAGGGTTTAATTCCCCACAGCTATCATTTGCCTACTGTGTGATTTTGAGTATGTCACTTAACCAAACAGTGCTCTAGGGCAATTGGGATACTGGGCTAGTTTCCTAAATGGTTTCCTAGACTAGTTACCTACTACCTATCTATGAACCTATGAATTGTGTAAGATCTTGCTGTGCTTTATTCAGCCATTTACATTACACCCTTGGTCAGGTCAGAAAAGGGGCATGCAATGTCAACAAAAGTCAGAATGAATTTCCAATAACAGCTTGTCAGGCCTAAGAAAGCCTTAACTTATTTCTTAGTGTTTTGTCTGGGCCATTTTTATTGCCTCAGTATTCTTCAACCAATCATATAACATAAATAATAAGCTTCTTTTGTGCCTACCTTGAATTTAACCAGGTTAGCAGTTATCTTAGAATAATGCAAGGAATGCAAGATGTCTTGAATTCTAGAAAGGTGCCTTTTCCACTCTTCAGAAAATATCACCACATTATCCAGGTGGACTGCTGTTGTCCTTCATCCACTGGAATTTTGCAGGTGTTCAACGGATAACAAAAGGCAATACTGTAGTAAAACGTCCATCTGTTATGGAAAATGCAATCTTTTTCATAGCTTCTGGAGCTAGGGGAATTTGCCAATATCCTTGAGTTAGGACCAAAGTAGACAGAAAACTAATCTTGCCTGATTTTTCAGTCAAATATTGATCCCATTTAGATATGTTATTAAACGTTCTGAAGTCATTAGCAGTACAAACTGAGTATTCTACTCATTTTGGGATTCCTCTATGACCCCAAGTTTAAACATTGTCTGTATCTCATCAATAACTGCTTGGCAATTAGACCCAGGTATTTACTTTCTCATCAGGCACAGTCTCTGTACTGTGGTAGATTAAATTTGTTTTAATAAATAACTTTGAAAGTATGTCCTTATTCCTGTGGTTCAATTCATTTACTTATTGTTTCTGTGACATTAATCATGCCTCCCATATTTTAATTTTAGAACATGCTATGAGCACCTTAACTTCTTCTGCAAACATTTTCTCAGAAAGGTTCAGTTTCTCTCCAAGGTAAATAGTAATCCAGAACACTTTGGATGACTGCTGCAGTTTCTTTTTCCCAGGTAATTTATTTCATTTTTGCTTTCTACACCTTTAAAAGGTCCTTGTCACTTTGCAAGGAATTTGTTTTAAGTACTAGGCACTAACACAAGCACTGTATTTCCTGGTTTGAATTTTTTGATATGAGCATTTTTGTCTGTCCTGTGCTTTCTCCGTGAGTTCTTTCTCGCAATTCTGGTGATACCTGCAATACAATAGTTCAAATGGTATGCATTCTGTTGTGACTTTGGTTACTTCCCTTACAGGTCTATATTAGAAGGGCGAAGTGATGAAAGAGCGAACGCTCTTTCGTCGACACGTAAAACCTGAAGTCTGAAAACAGCGAAGTTAAGGAACAGCGATTTTTTTTCCCAGGAAAAAAGAAATATACATATAAATATACAAATATATTATGCTCTATCAAGTGTGATTATGCTCTCTGAATCCAACAATCCTTGAATTTCTTTTCCTTCTACTACAGTATAACATTTGACAAGTTTGATACCAGCACAGTGACAAAACTTAGATTCTTCACTTCGTGTAGTTAAAATGCCCACATTATCACATTCCATGAGTATGCACTCAGATACAGATTGTAGGTTTGCAGCAACAGGTCTTATAAGTACTATAGACATGATGTTAGTAACCGCAGTATTTGACTATATGTCATTTTGTAGAACATTCAAAAAACATCTCATCTGGTAACAATATTTTTCCTGCCTGCAGGCAAAGAAACACACTTAGGAGAAGATGTATTCTTAGCCTTGTGCACTTGCAAATCTGATTTATAATTTGTACTTTCAGTTAATAACAATGTATATCCACAGTGGTACAGCGGTAGCATTGTTACCTCACAGCAAGAGGTTCTCCTGTTCGATTCTCGGCTGGAGTGCCTTCTGTGTGGAGTCTGCATGTCCTCCCCACAGTCGAGTGGCCTCTGAAAGACATGTGTGAATGGGCGTGCCTTTGCTGAAGGCTGGTCATCGGGCTGGCAACTCAGCACCATAAAAATCGACTGCCAATCATCAGCGGACCAGATTTCTGCTGTGGCGGCCCCTAACCGGGAAAAGCCGAAAAGACAAACTTTCAGTTAATAACAGACATATTACCAAAAAAAAAAAAACTGCTGTTCAAAAGACTTAGGTCACTCTAGAATGCCCACATTCTTAATGTACTAGGGAGTACCTTTTTAAATTTACCTATAGCTAAGATTTCTAAAACTCTGTTTGCATTATTCACATGAGGTTCTAGCTACTGTTTTAAAATATGAAGTAAATCAGCCATTGATAACCATAATGACCTGTCCATACTGAATACTTGATTTTGAAGCTTAAGGTACTATAATAAAATAAAATTTCCTTTAAACTGCTAGCAAGGGGTCTCTGCCCCCCTGCACCCCATGTGGGGGTCTCTGCCCCCCCCCCCGTAACTTTAATATACCAACTCCGAGATTGCACTACAGTGCAGGAATGGAAATCTTTCCATTCCGCACTATAGTGAGATGCCGGTTCCGCATTGTCGGCATTCTGAATGTCGATCATATGGTGTCGGTCATATGGTTGTCGGCATTCTAGAATGTTGGCAAACTGAAGGGGACTCCTTCTAGGTCCATATATGCCTTCAAGAAGTCCCTGGTTAAGAGGAACTACAAGATTCTTGCCTATTCAAGTTGGGAATATTTTTCTTTAGTTGCATACCTTTAGAATATGACAAGCATCTTCTTTCCTAGCATCTTCAGACGTCAGCTGCCATTTGTAAAATCTAGTGAGGTGGGATGTTCATGAGTGTGGAGACTTGTTGTATGGTAGGAAAGGGCTGGATCTGAGCTGTACATCTTCCCTGTATATGAGGGTGGGTGCTCCTAATAGAGGGTGCTGGGCTGTAAACCCCAATAAACAAAATAAGTCGTATTTTATTTATTTTATTTTGTCAAAAGTTTGACTATTATTTTTAAATTAAAATAGTTGTCAACTTTCTAACTTTTCATTTTGTTTATCAGGCTCTGAACTCCTCACATGCACACATGTATAACTTTGCATGCACTGAGTTCAGAGAAGTTCCAAAAATCTTAAAAAAAAATCTGCTTACTACATAGAGGTTATTTCCAAAACAGCCTGGCTTTAGATCTAATACAAATGGAGAATAAGTTCATTACGCCTTATTAGAGGTCATCAAGCAGTATTAAAATGGTAGAAATATCACTCAGACAGGAGCTCACTGGGCTGCTATATGAAGGCGTGAGGTGCCATTCCTGCTGGCTCAGGCTGCCCCAAGGTGACTGCAACAGTCAGAGACTGAAAATGAACAAAATAAATTAATGGGCAGCTGCAAAGTTACTGTCTCAGGAGCAAGCTTTTTTCTTTTAAAGTAGAGTATTTTTGTTTTTTTTTTTTGCAAACACTAAATCTATCACTGCCAGATAACAGCATGTAGAATGTAAATATTTATTTTATTTAAGTGTGCAGATTTGTATAATGGACATCTTGCAGCATTAGCAAAATTACAAACAAAAAAATACGTATGTATGTGTTATACATATGAAGCATCAGAACATACGTGTGTCTGTCAGTGCAGAATAGGTAATGTATATATATCTTAAAATAGTAGTCTATTAATAACAGAGTGACAGCAAATAAAACCCTGAAAGAAAAATGATAAAATTTATGAAAACCTAAATTTAGAGATTTCTCAGCAAACTGCAGTAATAACAAGACAGGAGTAATGAAGCCATATGTTAACTATAGGTAATTCAAGTTGTTTTACTGCTTCTTTCATATCTCAGCCACTAATGTTTCTGCTGTTTTGTTGTTAAAGCAATCTGTATTTTGTGATTAAACTAACGACAGCATTCAGAAACATTCCTAATTAAAATCTCACCAAGGATAACTTAATTCTAAAGCTGCATCTGAGAAACAGAATATTAAGCCTTATACAAAGCAGCAAACAGTTTAGGGTTAGCTGTATGGCCCATAGCCCCCAGTATCATCAAAAAAAATTAGTAAAATCTTGTCAGATTCAGCATTTGCAGTTAAAGTGTCCCTGAACTACTTCCACAATCACTGTTGTCAGTCTGGTATTTATTACTTGAAGCAATGAATAATGCACAATTGCTAACAAAAATATGCTGTTTCCGTGGTATCATTCTTTCATTTTTCTCATTAGCCCTGAAAAGAATATTCAACCTCTTTACTTTCTATTACAACAAGAATTTCTACAATAGAAGAATTAAATAAGCCAGGCACTCAGGAACTGCAGTCTATGCAATGATATTCACCTACTGCTCTACAAAGTACAGGTATGAGTATAAATTATTCTATTTCCAAAAAAAAAAAAAAAAAAATGGGGGAAAATGAAAGTACTTTTTCATCCCATACTACAACTATATGTAGTCAGCCAGATTTGTAGCCTTAAGTATCCCAGTATCCCTCCATGGGTAAAAATGATAACAGGTGAATTGAAGGAAGTCATGGCCTCATTTAGAGTTCTACAAAATGCAGTGTATGAACTTAACACTTTTCATTCAGTTAATACTGTCTAAAAATATGGACTAAGTCCTTAAACAGTCAGACATTTCTAATAGTAAATTGGATTTCTTGAAATTTTATACTAATCTCTTAGATTCTAAGGTCAAAAATGTTGCATCAAAAGTTAAGGTGGCTATATTTAAAGACTGTGGATGTAGGAGGCTGCATGTTTCACTGCATTAGTGATACCTGCAGGAATGCAGGTAAATGGTCTGCAGCAATGCAACTTAATGGCACCTGCATTACTCAGTGAAGCACTGCTTGGCCAGAACATGCAGTATCTGAGGTAGCACCCACGCAACTCCTGAGAAAACAACAGTCATGGAGCATGTAGTTACTGGGGGGACATGTTAAGTCTTGACATTTTCCACCAAAAGGGAATAAGCAGGCCGATTAGACTGGTTAGGGACTCAATGGGTTACTGCACTCACACCATGATCAGTGAAGTGGTGTGTGAACTGCTTAAAATTTAATTGGATTTGGCTCAACAAAAATACAAGACTGACTTACTGCACAGATTAGGTCTTGTTAAACATGGAATTAGTGGAACGGCATGACAGAAATTCACTCTTGCAAGTGTCCATCAAACGAAAATGAATTCTAGTGGGTCAAGTAGAGGAGGTCATTCTCCAGAACTTTCCACCAGCAAGAGTACAACGAATATAAAGCATTTCATATAATAAGAAAAGCACTCCAGTAAAACTAAATCCCATTGATTCCAGATTCATCGTATCAGCTAATCAACAAGTCCGACATCAAAACTTTGATATTCTAAACTCATGTATAAGCAAAAAGATAAATGCAGCCTCTAAATTAATGGAAAATTGCTGCTTCTTTTCATTTGTTAGCTGTTTTTATTTATGGTAATGGAAGTGTGCGATAGCTCTCTGTCATCTCGAAGTTTGTTTTTTATTTTCACTAATTTTCTATGTTTAAATTTTGTTTATAGATCAACAGGTATATAATAGCAAGTCTACAGACAATTACAATCCTAACTGATGGCCCATATTCAAAAGCTCACTCCAGCCTCAGGGAGGACAACACAACATTGACCAGGGCAGAGGAGAATATATGGCTGCCCATCCAATTATCTAGGTTTACCTTGAAGATGTCAAGGGTGTCACTCTGATTGTTTACCTTGAAGATGTCAAGGGTGTCACTCTGCTTGATTTGTAGTGGAAGTTTGTTTTGAGCAGTAGAGGAGATATATTGGAATATGACTTTATCATGCCAACATGTCTTATTTATCTGCTAATGAAGGTTTAAGTCCTATAACTGGGTATTTGAGACACTGCTTAGTTTGTGAAAAAATAGTGAGGTCTGGAGTGTTGACTCTTTCATGACTTAAAAGACTAGACACAGATCATTGTGGAAGTGCCTGTGATTTTTTTGTTAGGAATCTGTGAGATCTCACAAGCTGAGTGACATGTTTCAACAAATACACACCAAGGGGACATTACTGTCGCAAATGGGTCAAGTATGAGACAAGTAAAAGGGAGTCAAGACTTTTTGGATTTTGAGGTTATGTCTTTGGAAATTAGATGTGCCAGATAAAAGGATTTCTGTACTGCCACTGAGATTATGATCAAAAGATAAGGAATTATCAGTAAGTGTTAGATTCCTGACAACATTATCAAATTGGAGGGATGCATTACCTCTACTGTACAATGAGAAAATGTTTTATTTACCTAAAGAAACATACTATATTTTCATATTTATTTTTAGATTGTTGTCCTTAAAACAACTGTTAACATAGTTTAACCCATGTTGGAGCATTTCTAAGTCAGCAGAGGAATGAATAACAGCACACAAATTGCAGTTGTCTGCAAACTTAGATAATCATAGGCAAGAAGTGTTGGCTTGAAGGTTTGAGAAATAAATAACAAATAGAGCCCAGACACTGAGACCTGTGGTGCACCAATGGTAATTTTCTTGCTTTCAGAAGTGGAACCTGTGACTCTGACCATGGATTTTAGCTATCAGAAATTCACAGACAGTAATATATGCATGCAATCCATGAGACCATTGAGGAGCCTAGCTCAATTTTTCAACTGCCCTAAAGCTCTGTAGACAAATGAAGGTGGAGGGAGTCAAACTCTGTACCAGTAAAATCTCATAGCCTTAATTCTCTGTGCTAACTTCCATATACTGTATGACATATAGATTTAAATTCTGATTTAAAAGTCTAACAATAATACATGATTGGGAACAGTGACAAAGGCCATGCTCAAGTCCAGATATTCTGCATGTACTGCATGACCATTATTCGCTGTTTCTATGACTTTTTCAAAGGCGGCAGGACCTACTTTTGGCAAAGGAAAATTGATGAGGGTCAATAGTTAAGAAATTTTCATTGTCAAGATTAAAGACGTTTGAGATAATACATTCCACAGCCTCATACATGAGGCTAGTAAGAATAATGTGTATATAGTTATCATGATCTGTGTATGGGTCACCCTTGTGTAATGGCATTACAATGACTGTTTTCCAACCTTCTGGAATGTAACTAGTTGACATATTAGAGTTAAAGGAGTTAAGTAGAGGTTCAGGTATGCAATGTTTGCTACTAAATATCAGGCATCCTTGTATGTATTTAGGGTCTATTTATGAGATGTACTTAGCTTTTGAGAGAGCTGTGAGCATTTGTTTCATAGTAATTATAGTAGATGGCTGAAATATCAACATAAATTGCGTTATCAACGCCATAAAAAGAAAGAATCTAATGGCCTGTCTTAAGTTTGTCTATTTCTACCACATCTGCAAGAAGTGTGCCTTGAAGCATATAAATATATTCCTTCTTGGCACACTTTTCTTAATATTATAATTAACTTCAACAAAAACAAGGGAATATGTATGTCTTTATTGTTTCATAAGGATATTTTGCAGTCAAATAGTCAATGTTTCATTAGACTGAATTTTGCTAGCAGACATTTCCAATGCTTTCTTTCAGGGCAGTACAGGTATAGTACAATTACCCACCTTTCTGTGACTATGAAGACTTTATTAGGAACGTACAGCAAGGTTTAGATGCACTTAATGCATTAAAAATATAATCTTCATTCAGATGAAAAGTAATTAGGATAGTGAAATTACAGGCGCATAAACAAGAAATCATGCAATACTGCTTCATAAGTTTTTTTGCAACAATATTAGTCACAAGATGTTTGGATATTTTTATATTAATTTTCTATCAGAAAATGTAGAAGAAAAGATTACAAGCACTTAATGATCTGCTTTATGTAGTTCAGGGTTTTATTCTGTCAGTATCCAATTGTCTACTGGGTGACTATAAGCAAGTCCCTTAACCAGACTGCTTCTGGGCAGAGTCTAAAAAAGGTCTGTGTGGAACAGACTAAACAATAAAACTAACTAACTAACTAACTAACTGAACAAACCTCTTAATTTCCAAAATATTTACACTGAGGGTAAGGTGCTGCCCTGAGCTCACACTAATCCCGGACAAACAGGAAGTTCTAAAAGATGTCTTCCTTTTTTCTTCTGCTAATTTGTGTAAAAGACTACGGATGAGATTTTTGGGATGTGGTGAGGCATACTCTTGATTCTGAAAGAGTTAAAGGGACTGCGGCATCTTATGCAGTGTTATCAAAAAAATTGGTATAGCATAGCAGTTGTAACCTATTTACCCATAACATGTCCACTCATACCAATACTGAAACCCAGCATACCCAAACATAAAAGCAGGGAGGACGTCTATAAATGGTGTGTGTGTGTGTGTGTGTGTGTGTGTGTGTGTGTGTGTGTGTGTGTATGTAAATGTGTATGTGTGTGCGCATGTGTGCATGTGTATGTTAGTCCGTGCGTGTGTGTGTGTATGTGTGTGTGTGTGTGTGTGAATGCGTATGTGTGTGTGTGTGTGTGTGTGTGTGTGTGTGTGTGTGTGTGTAAATGTGTATGTGTGTGCGCATGTGTGCATGTGTATGTTAGTCCGTGTGTGTGTGTGTGTGTGTGTGTGTGTGTGTGTGTGAATGCGTGTGTATGCGTGTGTGTGTGTATGTATGCGTGTGTGTGTGTGTGCGTATGCATGTGCATGCATGGTTGTGCATTTGTGGCATGTGTGCATATGTGTGCACATGTGCAAGTGTATATCAGCATATGAGCAAGCTTGACCATGAACAGGTCTCTTCAGTCATATTTTTCTTGACTTCTTTTTCCTTTCACTCTGCTCTGTAAAATTATGCTGCAGTACACCATGCACTGTATAACTGCACAAAATCCTCCATACCATATTTGCATCCAGCTTTAGTCAGTATTGGTTGTACATCTATGTCACTGATTGTTATGGAACCATATTGTAAAGGATTTGTGTAGTATTACACCTTTTGCATTCAGAGTAGCGACTCTTGTTACATGAAATGCTATCCCCGCATTCCTCCAGCTCATGCATATTTTAAGTGTGGGCCTTCAAAACAATTCAGAGTAGCACTCCATCTTGCTGGGTGGCCTCTGCAGTGCTGACTTCTGGGATCTAGTCTAAAGTAACTTTTAAGCTGCAGCTATGGTGGGGCAAAGGGGTGGCTTCTTTGGATGCAATTTGTTGGGGGTAGCAATCAGCATTGTACAAGAGATACCAACTGGACCTTCCATGTCAGTGGTGCGATCCCTGTCATTCAGCTCATCAAAAATGATTAATTTACAAGCTGTATCTATGCAAAGACTGCCCACAATGTGTTTGCAACCTTGCTACAATAAAAAGGGCTATTATGTGTAAACATAATAGCTGTTTGCCTAGAGATGAAGGAGTATTTTTTATTCTCAAATCTTTCAAATCTTTTTTTTTTTTGCTCTCATCTTTTATTGAGGGGGTTTCCACCTGCAAGATTGTCCAAGACATCAATTCAATTGCCCCATTAGTCTGACGAGCCTGGTCTGTAAGGACATTTAATGTATCATCTTGGAGCTTATAAACAAACACACAGGTAACCTCCAAACCCTGGACCCCACTCAGTTTGGGTTTGTAAAAGGTAGATCATGTCTACTAAACCTGACTGACTTCTTTGAAGCAATCACTAGAGCCGTAGATGAGGGCAAGGTAGTGCACACAGCCTATCTTGACTTCTCCAAGGCTCTCGATACCATTCCCCACTTTGGAATTATAGATAAACTCACTAAACTGGGTATAAATCCCTATGCCACAAGATGGGGGGCCAACTGGCTCACTGACAGAACCCACACAGTAAAAGTAGCCGACTCCAAGTCTGACCAGACCAGTGTCGAGTGGAGTACCACAGGGTTCCATCCTGAGTCCTCTCCTGTTCAGCATCTACTTCTCTGAAGTGCAGGCCAACACAGAAGGTCTTTGACTAACAAAGTTCATAGATGACTGCAAAATGGGAGCCATAATAGAATCACCTAATGATGTAGACATTCTACAAAAGGGCCTCACAGAGACAGATGCTTGGTGTCATAGTCATGGCCTCAAGCTCAATGCCAAGAAGTGCATTGTCATCCCCTTTGGGAAAACCCAGTACCCATGAACAACCACATAGGTGGTAGCTCACTAAACACTGTAAGTGTGATAAGAGACCTCGGGACACAGGTGGACAGTAGTCTCTCCTTTGATAACCACACTGCCAGAGGAGTCAGGAAATCCTTCTATGTGGCACACCTCATCACAAAAGGGTTCTCCTCTAGAAAAAAGGAGGTCATTATTCCACTCTACTCATCCCTCATCAGACCCACTATTGAGTACAATGCCCCGTTTGGCATGTATCTCACAAGACACCTACAACAATTGGAAAGGCCACAGAAATACCTCACTAAGAGGATTACCAACCTCAAACAGATGCCATACACAGACCGTCTCAAAAAACTCCAGCTCTACTCTGTCGCATATCACCTACTCAGAGGCGATCTCTGCCTAACAGACAAAGCTATGTCAAACCCAGAGCTGTTGGGCATGCTACACTTAAAGAAATCCCAATCTCTCTAGGGACCTAAATCTTGTCACCACAATAAACAGAACATGCTGGAGGGATAGATCCCTGTCCCAGAGACTTCCCATACTCTGGAACATATTACCCATTCATGTCAAGCAAAGCTTCTCATTGGCCCTCTTTAAGAAACATCTTGACGACTGGATGGGAAATAGAAAATTCACCCCGGGGATCACTTCTGCGTTACTGCTTGACAGGGGCACAGGAAAATAATTTTCTTGGGTGTCAAAAGCCAGGGAACCTTTTTGGCTAGGCTTATATAGGCCCCAGGGCCAATAGCCTAGTACCTACCTATGAACCTATGAACCTATGTACCTATGAGCTACACCTGTGCTCCACGTTCTACACAGACTTTAGATTTAAAAGGTGCTCCAGACTGGGTTATATTTTTCTCTCTTCAGAATGCTGTTAAATCAAATGGTAGCAATGGAGTTATTGCCTTGTATGCTATTAACACTAAATTTGATGCTGTATCTATAGACCTAAGCCTACAAAATTAGTATTTTTTTTCAAGAATTTCATCACTTAATTAGTCACAAGCTAATGACTCCCATGTACAAAATAATCACAAGCTAAACAATTTTAAGAAGTAAGTAGTCTTTAAGACTTGTATCCAAGCTTATTTTAGGCACTAAAATGCTTTACAGGAACAGTTACCAATTACAGACATTTTATTAGCAGTCATTATTTTAAATGCATGGTGTATGGTATATAGCGTAAAATTCTTGCTGAAGATATACTTTATATAAGCAGCAATACAACACAATCTAGTATGTAACTGAGGTAATGGAGTCACTGCACTTTTACATAACAGGAATGTGTACTGCCTGCAGTTGAGTAGCTTCAGCACAATTCACAGAGGGCAAACAAGTTATGAAAAACTTATGCAAATGAGACTAGAATGAGATTTAAATGAGGAATACCTTAAAACTTGTGCAACACACTAATGTAAATGAAGTCCTTTCTCGCTTGCTTGCAATTCACAGTCATTTTTTTATATGCGTCTATGCTGTGCACACATACTTTGTAGAAGGGAAAGTTGCATCTTTTTTATCTACTTTGCAACAGGTGAAGATGCTTGATTTAACAGCCAGCCTGGTTATTTTTTGTTGTGCTCTGTTTGTTTTGGCCACGCCAAAACTGCAGGTATTCAGAGGTGCTTGCCAGCTGAGAAGGCATAAGTATAGGCAAGGATTAACCCATTATAACATTGCTGACCAATAAATTCTTAATAGATGTAGAGTAAACAGGAATATTTAGTAACTGTGTATAGGCTACAGACAAGGACTTGGGGGATGTGTGGTCTTCCTATAACTGTGGACACCAGGGTATGTATAGCCTTCACAATACTTGCCACCTGGGCCTCCCAGAGACAAACTTGGAACACATTGGGTATTTCTCAGGCTTTTGCCTCAAGAATATTTCAGCAGTTCCTACTCTTGGCATGTGTGGTTCTGTGGTGGAACCATAATTGCCTTCTACAGGATGGCACATTTTCCAGAGGTGCTTGGTGTGATAGTTTGTGTCCATGTTGCTATAATGGCCCTGACTGGACCATGGGGGAGAAGTACTTGAACAGGATGGGCTACCATACCATAAACTGTCAGATGGTGTGTGTGATACAAGGGGATGAAGCACCATTGTGTCATCCATACATCCTGTAGTGCCCATGCTTCTCACATCTGTCATACACACTCACTCAACCACCTCTTCCCATATGGTAGGATACCTTATGGTCACCTTGTTCATAAGTGCAAGCTTTAACAGTCAAATTCATTTTTGTAGGTATATTTGGTAAATGTTTTACTTAGTAGTAACCCCCTTCTTTTTTTAAGCCTCCCACCTTTTTTTCTTTTGCAGGTGATGTAGGCTACCTACTCAAACTCTGATTATTAACACCAGTCTATAATGCTTCATCACCTCCCTGTCCCAGACACAGACTGCCACTGACAGAGTGTTTGGCCTGCTGGAAGCTCATTTCCATTGCCTGGACAAGGCTAGGGGTGCCTTTCAGTGTGGCCCTGTTACTGCATGCAGGGTGTTTACCTCATGCTGCATTTTGCACAACATGATTGTGCAGCAATCTGGCACTCAACTGTCCTATGATGTACTACAGTGAAGGTGGCCAGAAAGCAACAATATTAAGGGACCCCATGAGGCAAACTACTGCACAGTACTTGTGCTGCCCAGGCAAAAGAGGCAGCATCTAGTCAAACACTATGGACCATGACATTAAGGTAGTGGTATATTTACTTTGATATCACATAGATTAAACTTGACGCATGCAGTGTTACCTGTGGGCTATGCTTAATGGTTCATGGCCTGCTGTCACTGTACAACAAACAGTTTCATTATTATGTAAAGAAATGTTTTTATGCTAAATTAATTGACTGCTGTATTTGCCTTGTTTGTCATAGATCCACTCTGGTGACCAACAACTTTTACCTGTATGGTTAGTGGAAATGGGAGAAGAAGTGTAATTAGTGTAATCCTCATGTACAGTTATTCAGAAGTGCTGTACTCTAGTTTTACAGTGGACAGAGATAAGTACCAGTCATTACCTGGCACTGTTTCAGGCTGAATTGCATATACCATTACCAATAACATAATGAATGTGTTTTTTGCATGTGGTGGACAAATAGTCATGAGTAGTGGAAGCCATTAATGTATGGTGATTCCTTGGGTGATACTGCACATCAGATTAGATAGCACTTTCACTGTGTCATCAGAATACTTATGTAGTCATAATTTGCACAGTCCTGAGGATGAAGGAGCACCAGTGTTAGATTCACTGGCTGGATTTATAACAGTAGCAAATGCATGGCCTTACTTGTATATCCCTACTGACAGTACCCACATGAAAGTATTTGAAGTATCATCTTGCAGAACTAAAAGATAAGCCCCCCCCCCCAAAAAAAAAATTTTTTTTTTCACATTCCGCATGGTAACATCACATTGATAAGTAGTTGTGTATTTATATCCATGACCAAGGCTTATAAATGTGGTTTGCGATACAATTATATATTCAAGTTGTTATATACAATGTCTCCTAAAGATAGTGTAACTCGTCATCCTAGTGATGTTGAACAAGTACTGGCATGAGTGTTTGATGCTGATTTGCTGTGATGTTGTGACCTGCTGGATACAGGAGAACTTCTAGATACTGATCTGGCAATGGTGTGGGACTGAGACCTTGACTGTAAGGCTGTACCACATGTTGAGGAGGGCTGATGAGTTCTGCTTACTTTCTTTTGTGTTATGTCACCTGTAGATTGTAGCACTACCTTGAAAACCATGTGCTGTGCAGCCTACACAGCCCCCAGATGTGTGCACACTCCCAAGTCCATGTCCAGATGTGTTCCTTATCTGAGTCTGGTAAATCTTTACTAGTGTGCGCATGGAGGTGGACATGGATGTTGTCTGTGCAACAGTGCTGCACATGAGGATCATCATGGCATTGTTCCTGGTCTCCACCATTCCAGTGTACTGATGAAATTCTTCACTTATACCCTAAAGTACTCTAACCATCTATACCTAACTCTCTGTGGCAGTGTCTTGAACCTGAACATTGTGATGGAACATGTTTTGCTGTACAGCCAAGGCCTTATGTGTCTCTGGTGCTAGGTGAGTGATATGTCTTTACCTGGCACTGCTTTTTACAGATATCACAGTAGGTACTGCTAACTTTGAAATGGTAGTCTCTTCCTGAATGTGATCTTGTGGTTCATAAGATACTGGTGTTAAGCTATGTGGTGTCACCTCCCTCTTCAGTTTGCAATATTATGTAATCACTGAGTCGGCTGCATGAGCACATGTTAATATTTATGGAGTTATGTACTTACTGTGGGGTGTGAGGTTCTGCCAGTACAGTGCAACTGTGTGCCACTGTCCTCAGGATGTGTTATGAATATGAGAATTGTGGCATTACTGTCAACAGCCATTGTACTGTCAATGTCAGTTTGCTACACTGGAAGTGTTTGATTCTGGTGGTGAACCTGTGGAGGAATAAGTGATGATATGTTTATATATTTGACAACCAAAAATTATTTATTTATTTATTTATTTATAAACAGATGATGCAGACTTACCATGCAAACATTATGAACTTTCTTGCATGCTGGACACAGATGGGGCACCTGGTCAAGAAAGATGTAATGGGTTATAGTTACGCAGCTATCTTTGGCAGTATATGTCAGCATGAAGTAATCATACTGCCCATGTACCATGTACTAACCTTATTTTCTGCCACACTCTGGCTGCTCTGAAAGTCGTGGTGTCCACACTTCTTCTGATGATTCCTGTGGCATGCTTATCACTCCTTATGGATAGAAGGTGTGAATGGTTGGGTTGTGAAGGGGCCACCACCGATGCTGCTGCTGTGGGCAATTGTATTCTGACTAGCTTTTGCTCTTGCACATCCCACTGGGTCATTTCCACTTTTCCTACACTGTGCCAATGTGCAGTCCCCCCCTCCAACAGCACTGATGGCAGCCCCTACTTGATTCCATGCCTTAAACCTCTTTGTGTGCTTTGGCCCCCATTTGCCAAACAGATGTTTCCCATATATCCTGAAAGCATTCATTAGGATGCGGTTCTCTTCAAGTGTGAAATTGTCTTTCTGGTGTCTTGATCCCTAATGCTGTAGCACATTGCAACCTGAAAGTATTAATGTATGGTCACATAGGACACCTACACCAAGTCAGTTTAATACTAGATATCGCAAAAGTGTACGGAGTGCTATTTTAATTTTCTGTAGTGATTATTTTAAACCAGTATTTATATATGCAGTTTTAACATAACCATGCTAATTCTTTTAATGCTGTAATGCTTTATAAAGGCCAGAAAGTATCAAAATGTAGTCCTCTGTTAAAAATGGCATCTCATACTTTCTAAATCCACTGATTCTTAACATTGTAAAAGAAAAACATACAAATATGCTTCTGATAATCTGAAGTTATTGAATTGTACTAATCTTGGTGATTTCCTAATAATTTCCAAATATTAACTTTTTCACTAATTTCTTTTAATTTGATTGTGCTTTCCCAAGACTATCAAAAAAATGCGGCTCATTGCAAGTTAAATGGCAGACTTAAGCTTAATTGGCATAAATTCAGACTGATTTATGAAATTTCAATGCAAATAAAGTTGAGCTGAACTGAGCTCTATGAATTGTACTACTGCACAAGTGTGTGTCAGATTCAAGTGGTATAAAGTGACCTTGGCTTGTCATTGGCTTGCTACGCTGAAGGGAGCTGAGCATGGGAATGCTTGTTAGTGCATAGCAAATCTTAAAGGACAACAACGGGACTCTATTATTAAATGCTCAACTTCTCTGTCCTTTCTCTCCCTATTTTCTCTCCCTGCTATGAATAAACAACAATACAGCATTTAAAATATTTTAAATCAGCTGTTTCTTCCCACTAGAACAGTACCTTACTGTACTGTGGTGGTTTCACTGTTATATGGCCCTGGAAAAGCTTGCTGATATCTCCAATTTATTGATGTCATCAAGGCCAATGGATACAAGTAGTTTTCTGTCCAGTTCCTTCCCCAAACTGACATCACCATGACCATCCTAAAAACCCACCCATGCTGTAATGTCACAGCTCCTTGGTTCTACCCCTACCCATACAGAAAATAAAGGCGAGAACAAGGAAACAGTACACAAGTCAAGTCTCCTGCTGTAAGCTGTCAATCACAGCAGGTAACAGCTGAAATTACCCTTAGCACTTTGACAGCTAGGGAAGTTAGGTGTGAAGGGGATGGGACAGGAGTCAAAGTAGTACAATTCAGGCGTTACAAAAGACTGCAGTTTAGCCATTTTAAAAAGAAGCAGCAGTAAAAAGCACTTTGAAAGTCTGTTCTGTGGCATTTGCACTGTTTGTGTTTTAAGTAGTCATTGAACGTCATGAAATGTTATTTAAAACTGACTGAAAGACATCAGTGTATACATGTAAAATCAATGCAGTGACAGGAGCTTTAGGAAGAAAGAGGCCTGCATGATGTCATTTTTTACAGACACGCACTGCATTGTGGGATACCTAGAGGCAGCCTAAACATTTAGAATTACTTCCATATGCCAGACCGCATGTGGTCAGACTCAGAAATTATGTATAAAAATATTTAAAAACCTGTAAATAGTCCCAGAGTGGTGTTAAAATGTAGGAAACACCAAATCATGATGAAATAAACATGTTTTTTGAGTCTGTGGGTGCAGTTCTCCTTAAAGTATAGTAAGGTGCGGCATACCTTTTAGACACATATACATTATATTAACAGTCAATAATTGTGAACTCTAACCTATTGCTACTGTACCCCTAGTAGATATACAAGTCCTTAAAAAGTACTATCATTGATTTTCATAAAAGTGGACGACAATCACATTTAAACATGTAGTAATAAATGGCTTTACCATCCAGAAATGATTGCCGTGTTCTCATACATGCCTTGATTAACCAAAGGAAGAAATACTGATAGAATTTTGAATTCATTCCGTCACTGCTGCAGCACACCTGCAAATGTCACATTACTGAACATTTTCCATTCACATAAACAAAGTGGTAATATCAATGAGTAAAAAAGCTGAAGAAATCCATGTGACTTGTACATTCCAGTTAGTAAACCAGCCTTAACAGTCAGATTAGTGTCATTGGTATTATGTCTATATGGCTTCATGGGTTGGACATGCTGATATTACATGGTCTAGTTCATACCCTATTTTGTACTGATCTGCATTTACATTCTTCACTTTATTACCAGCAATTTGTAAGATGGCATCAGTGAAAGTCTAGGGTTAAGCTAGTGTAGGAGTCATACCTGCAGAAATTTGAACAGAGTGTAGATGGTAGTGAGTGAAAGAAAATAGATATCTGGCAGGAGATGGGGAACCCCTGATCATTCCTGACAGGGATCACCTGTTCTAGGCAGCAGTGTCAGCACAAGTTTGATGGCTACAGAGGTGGCTATAGGATCAGTGGCCCAGCAGCTATCTCAGGTGCAGGAGTAAAGGCCAGAATTCTCTATTTATTTTTCCTGTAATGTAAAATGCTTAATGTAGGCAAAATGCTGCAAGTGTGCGTTTATAACTAGATAAACTCAATGCATTTATATGTATGTATGACTGCACTAATATTTATTTATTTATTTCAGTTTGATTACCGGGGGGTCCACTGGGCATTGGTAGCCCGTTTTCAGTGGAGGCCCGGGGAGAAAAGCTCCAAAAACAAGGAATTTCAGCAATTCAAATATAATTATTACTAAAATGAAATCAATTAACATGGAAAGTTAATGGGTAGTCTGAATAACTAAAAAAACAAAAAAAAAAAAAACAAAAAAAAACAGGTAGTTACAACAGAAAGAAATACAAAAATTTCAATTTTTAGTTTGGTAAGAAAGGCATCACATGAGTAATACATGTTTTACTATGCTGTTCACTAAGTGTAATACTTTAGAAAGGAATAAGAAGCAGAGTAGGAGGAGGTTAGTCTGGGGCGAATGGAGTAGAAAGCTTAGGGTTTATAGGCAGAAGACTGCAGTTACAAATTCTATTTTGAAAAAGGTAGGAATGAAGCTGGTTTTTGAAGTTATTTATGTTGGTACATTTCCTAAGTGACAAAGGCAGGGCATTCCATTTTTTAGCAAGGGTAAAGGATAAGAGAAGCTGGCCAGCAGTTCGCTGGGGTTTAACAGTGATTAGGTTTTGTTGAGAAGATCTAAGTGGTCTAGGGGGGGTATAGGGGAGTAGAATGTAAGAAAGAGCAAGGCAGTTAGAGGGGTTTTGAAACAGCTTGAAGGCTGTGGTGAGTTGGAGGAGGTTAAGTTGATTGGGAAGTTCAAGCCAGTTAAGGGAGTGAAGGGAGGAGCAGTGATGTGAAGAAGATTTGGTGTTAGTTGCAAATCTAGCGACTTTGTTATAGCATAACTCTAGTTTGGTGGTAAGAGAGGATGAGAGATTAGTGAGCAGGGGGGCACCGTATAGGAGGGTTGGAAGGAGGAAGGTGGAAGCAAGGGTTAGTCTAGAATAAGGAGAGAGGAAGTGATTGTTTCTATACAGTAGACCCAGTTTTATATGTGTTTTTTTGATGTTTAGTAGGATGTGGGAATTAAATTTTAGTTGATCGTCGATTGTGACACCAAGAAGTTTGGTGGAGGGTACAATCTCGATGGAGGAGTTGTTAAGGCTGGAAATTTGAAATGAGTTTTTGTCAAGGGAGGAGGATTTAGATGGAGAGAAAAGGAGTATTTTAGTTTTGTTGGCGTTTAGGGAGAGGTGATTTTGTAACATCCAGTTTTCAGTGGTAGAGAAGGCACTTTGAGTTAGGGCTTGGAGGTCTGTTAGGTTGGGGGCAGAGCATATCAAAGTAGAGTCGTCAGCATATTGTACAATTTTTGTGTTAGGGATGGCTTTGTAGAAATCATTTATGAAGATATTGAATAGTAGTGGGCCAAGTATGGAACCCTGAGGGACTCCTGTAGGGGTTGGAAGAAAAGTCAAGGTGGCTTGGCCCCATTTTACAGCTTGGGATCTGTTAGAAAGGTAGCTGGAGAACCAGGAAAGGGATTCAGGGCAAAGGTTGAGGTTAGATAGGTAATTTAGAAGGTGGGTGTGAGAGATGGTATCAAAAGCTTTAGATAAGTCTAGTAGGACATACCGGAGTCATGGGCAGAGTTGACTGAGTGTAGAAAGGAGAGGAGGGCAGTATTTGTGCTATGACCTGGGCGGAAACCGTGTTGGGTAGAAGAGAGAAGGTGGTGCTTAGTAAGGAATGGCAGGAGTTGTAGGTGGATACATTTTTCTAGAATTTTGGATATAGGGGAGAGAATGGCTATATGGTGGAAATTTGAGACAGAACAGTTTTTGCCACCTTTGTGGAGGGGTAGGATGTAAGCGCTACGCCATAGTAAGGGAACGTAGGATTCAAGTAATGATCTATTAATTAAGATGCTGATAGGAAGAGCAATAGAGTCAGAAGCAATTTTTAGGAAGGCAGATGGGATGTTATCGGGGACATTGGAGCAAGGTTTTAGTTTTTGAAGGAGTTTCTTTATTTGGTCGGTAGATACTGGTTGCAGTTTGAAAGAGGGGGGGTAAGGACAGTTTAATGAAGACTGAGTAGTGGCAGGGGAGAGGTGATTGTTGGGAAATGTTTTAGTTAGCTCAGCAATGGTAGAGGTGAAGAAGGAATTAAATAGAGAAGCAATTTCGGGGTCGGTTTTGCTGGTGTCTGGACAGGAGTTGTTTTTAGTACCTGGTCTGAGGAGTGAATTGATGGAATTCCAGAATTGTTTTGGGTTTCTAGCATGGTTTTCTTGAAGTTGGATGTAGTAAGACTTCTTGTCTTTAATGATTTGTTTTTTGGTTAGGTTTCTTAACTGCTTATATTTAAGGAGTATTTCAGGTTGTTTGTGTTTATGGTAAGTTTTCCAGGTTTTGTCTCTTTGGAGCATTAACTTTTTTGTATTTTTGGTGAGCCAAGGGGATGTTTTAGCTTTAATTCTTATAAGTCTAGTTGGGGTTTGTGAGTTAAGGATGGCTAGGAATGTTGAATTAAAGTAGTGAACGGCTTCATCTAGTGGTAATAGTTTTAGAGGTTTCCAGTTGGAGAGTTTAAGTGAGTCAGAGAAGGAAGTAGGGTTAAAGTTAGAGAGGTTCCGAGTATGAGTGTAGTGGTGGGAGTGGGGAGGGGAGGAGGTAGCTCATATAGCATAGGCAGGGAGGTGGTCTCCTAAGGGGTCTGGAGAAGTGTTAGATTTTATAACTTTATTTGGATGAGATACGAGAATCCAATCAAGTATGGAGCCAGGAGGATTTGCTTTGTTTGGTCTGGTTATGGAGTTAATGAGTTGGGAGAAATTAAATAGGTCAATAGTTATTGAGGGATTTTGGTTAGAGATTTTGCCCCAATCAATATTTACATCACCCAAAATGAAGGTTTCTAGATTAATATTAGAAGAAGTCCAGGAGAGGATGTCTTCTAGAGTATTAGTATTGTTGCCTGGAGGGATGTAGAGACAGATGATGCAGATACTTTTATGGCTGTTCATATTTAGAAGGCCGATGACCAGTTCAGTGTTATTAAATGATGGAATAGGGTATGGGTAGGGAGTAATGGACAAGAGGTTGGAGTAGATTAGAGCAACACCACCACCTCTTTTATTAGGTCGATCGGACCATAGAGAATGGAATCCTGGGGGTAGGAATTTAGAGTCATTAATATGAGGTTTTAGCCAGGTTTCAGTTATAGCTGCTATATCAGGGGATTTATGGTTGAGCCAGGCATGGAAGAGGGATAGTTTATTTTTTATGCTTTGGGCATTGATGGTGAGGAACTTGAGTTGTTTGTTGGAGGATGTCTTATATTTGTTGGGAGAATTTTTTGGATGGAATGTAGGACCTGGGTTGGGGTGAATATCTCCTGCTAAGTGAATGATAGCTGCATGGGGGAGGTGTTTATTAATTTTATATTTTGATGGAAGGGGCAGGTAGATGTGTGGTTTATATTTAAGGTTTACATTTGCAGTTGGGAAATGTTTAATTTTCATGAAGAGTATTGGGTAGTAAGGAATTAATGAGGCGGATATGTTGTGGTAATGAGAGATAGGGTTGTGTTGCTGAGTAGGAGGAGGAGGAGGAGGGAGTAGGTGGACATGAGTATAGCAAGTGATGTGGTATAGAGATATAAGTAGGAGAAGGAAGCAAGACAGTGGAAGGATTTTGGGAGGAGGGGACATCATGATGGTAGAGGTTGGTAAGTAAGTGGAGGAGAAGGGGAGTTTGAACAGAAATAGGGGGAGTGGTTAGAGAGAGGAAGGGGATGGTCAGGGGAGAGTTTGGATTGGTTGGAGGAGGGGGGAGGGAGAGATAGGGGGAATAAATGTAGATGTCCTGGGGTGGTTGGGAATTGGGGGTAGGGTAGGGGAGCAGAGTGAGCCCGCAGGGCGAACGAAGTAGGCAGAGCCAGGAAGGCAGGAAGAGAGCAGGAACCTATCAGTGGGCTTTTGAAATGCAGAAGGTAAGTACTGGGGACAGGGGATTAAGCAGAATAGAGAGGACTACAAAGTTTAGAATCAAGTATTGAGAGAAGAACAAAGTGAAGGTAGGGTTTGTATAATCTAAGAGAGAGAAAGAGTACAACGGAGTAGGGAATTGAGAATAGTAGGGAGAGGGTGCCACCTGTTGGACAAATGGGGAAGAGCACCTGTGAATCCACTGAGGGAGATCTCTAACGGGGTTGAGGTTAGGGAGAAAGGGAACTGAAGTTAGAAGTAAGTAAATAAGTAGGTAGGCTGCTGGAATTCCAGGTGGGGAGCATACTAAACACCTAGTCAGGCTATTAGGTAACTATAATAGTACAGAGATTTAGCAACAATAGTACATACTTTCACAAACACCTTCTAAGAGAGGTGTAGTTCTATTCCCATACACGGGTTGAAGCCGAGGAGTTTGTTATATTTATTTTGGGTGTAGGCATCCAGGCTAGGCGAAGATGCAGAGGGTATTACAGGGTGGAAAGGTTTCACAAACACCTTCTAAGAGAGGCGTAGTTCTATTCCCATACATAGGTTGAAGCCGAGGAGTTTGTTATATTTATTTTGGCTGTAGGCATCCAGGCTAGGTGAAGACGCAGAGGGTATTACAGGGTGGAAAGGTTTCACAAACACCTTCTAAGAGAGGCGTAGTTCTATTCCCATACACGGGTTGAAGCCGAGGAGTTTCTTATATTTATTTGGGTGTAGGCATCCAGGCTAGGCGAAGACGCAGAGGGTATTACAGGGTGGAAAGGTTTCACAAACACCTTCTAAGAGAGGCGTAGTTCTATTCCCATACACGGGTTGAAGCCGAGGAGTTTGTTATATTTATTTTGGGTGTAGGCATCCAGGCTAGATGAAGATGCAGAGGGTATTACAGGGAGGAAAGGTTTCACAAACACCTTCTAAGAGAGGCGTAGTTCTATTCCCATACACGGGTTGAAGCCGAGGAGTTTCTTATATTTATTTGGGTGTAGGCATCCAGGCTAGATGAAGATGCAGAGGGTATTACAGGGTGGAAAGGTTTCACAAACACCTTCTAAGAGAGGCGTAGTTCTATTCCCATACACGGGTTGAAGCCGAGGAGTTTCTTATATTTATTTTGGGTGTAGGCATCCAGGCTAGATGAAGATGCAGAGGGTATTACAGGGTGGAAAGGTTTCACAAACACCTTCTAAGAGAGGCGTAGTTCTATTCCCATACACGGGTTGAAGCCGAGGAGTTTGTTATATTTATTTGGGTGTAGGCATCCAGGCTAGGCGAAGACGCAGAGGGTATTACAGGGTGGAAAGGTTTCACAAACACCTTCTAAGAGAGGCGTAGTTCTATTCCCATACATGGGTTGAAGCCGAGGAGTTTGTTATATTTATTTGGGTGTAGGCATCCAGGCTAGGTGAAGACGCAGAGGGTATTACAGGGTGGAAAGGTTTCACAAACACCTTCTGAGAGAGGCGTAGTTCTATTCCCATACACGGGTTGAAGCCGAGGAGTTTGTTATATTTATTTTGGGTGTAGGCATCCAGGCTAGATGAAGACGCAGAGGGTATTACAGGGTGGAAAGGTTTCACAAACACCTTCTAAGAGAGGCGTAGTTCTATTCCCATACACGGGTTGAAGCCGAGGAGTTTGTTATATTTATTTTGGCTGTAGGCATCCAGGCTAGGTGAAGATGCAGAGGGTATTACAGGGTGGAAAGGTTTCACAAACATCTTCTAAGAGAGGCGTAGTTCTATTCCCATACACGGGTTGAAGCCGAGGAGTTTGTTATATTTATTTTGGGTGTAGGCATCCAGGCTAGGCGAAGACGCAGAGGGTATTACAGGGTGGAAAGGTTTCACAAACACCTTCTAAGAGAGGCGTAGTTCTATTCCCATACACGGGTTGAAGCCGAGGAGTTTCTTATATTTATTTTGGGTGTAGGCATCCAGGCTAGGCGAAGACGCAGAGGGTATTACAGGGTGGAAAGGTTTCACAAACACCTTCTAAGAGAGGCGTAGTTCTATTCCCATACACGGGTTGAAGCCGAGGAGTTTGTTATATTTATTTTGGGTGTAGGCATCCAGGCTAGGCGAAGACGCAGGGGGTATTACAGGGTGGAAAGGTTTCACAAACACCTTCTAAGAGAGGCGTAGTTCTATTCCCATACACGGGTTGAAGCCGAGGAGTTTGTTATATTTATTTTGGGTGTAGGCATCCAGGCTAGGCGAAGACGCAGGGGGTATTACAGGGTGGAAAGGTTTCACAAACACCTTCTAAGAGAGGCGTAGTTCTATTCCCATGCACGGGTTGAAGCCGAGGAGTTTGTTATATTTATTTTGGGTGTAGGCATCCAGGCTAGGCGAAGACGCAGGGGATATTACAGGGTGGAAAGGCTTACTAAGGTGCCGACGCTGCCCTACACTAGCACCAGGATACACAGCAGCCAAGATTGGGAGTACTAAAAGGTCTAAAACTACATCTTTACATGTGGATATATGTAGATATACAGTGCAAATTTGTAGGAAATGTGTATTTTTAAGGTCTATAGACACAGTGAATTAATATAACAAATCACAGGAACACAATACATACTGTTACCAAATTTATTCTGTTAGAGAAGACATTCTGTAATCCTTGTACCAAGAAAATACAGAAGTTAGTAAATAAGGCTGTCAGGATATAAGCAGAGCATTTCTTACTGCTAGCACTTTGCATTAATAGAACAAAGTACAGCACAGTCATAGCATAGGTAAACAAATATGCACTTCCTTTATTCATACTTCTACAGCTGAGAAGGAAATCTCCTATAATAAAAATCAAGCACTCAGAAGGGTTAAGAGACTAACTGAAGACTTATGTGAATATTACTAATTTCATTCTAGAAGCAAGAAAAAAACAGCAATTCATGATCTGTTCCATTGTATACAACTGCAGAAGGTTTGCTATCAAAATTGTGACAGTCAAAACAAAAAAAAAATGTTTGACTGACCCACAACACAGAACATGGAACACTACCCAGGACAGTATGTCGAACATCATGCCGAGTATTTGAATTTGCATTATTTGACATACTGTGTCCCTGCACTTTACAGAACAGTAACATATGTTCTGGTTGTCAGCAATACAAACATGCTGCACAACACTGAACTACATGTTTTTGCAGGGGACAAGCCCCCCACACCTCCTGAAAAGTATATATTCCAACTCCAAGATCACACTATAGTGGAGAAAAAGCTAAATTTCATGATCTGCACTATTTTGTGATTTCTTGTAATAATATCAACTACATATGTACAAATGCATAGTGCATTTGCTGAACCAGGAACTCGCACACATGAAGGTTCGGCAGCACGGATTTAACCAACCGTAATTTGACATCCCATGGTCACCGGACCTTCACTCATAATTTTCATGGTAAACCACTGCAGAAATAACACAACTACCATAAGTAGTCCTTTTACTGGAATCAACAGAAGTATCATTGGTAGCATTATTGAGTAATCTAATGTGTAGCACAAATTCATAAAGTAAACCTGCATAAGAAATATTTAATATGCACTGTTAATAAAATGATGCAACAATCTTTTTTCTCAACATTTCTTGCTCTTTCTACAATTTATTTATATATTTATACCCTCCACACTTTTTCTCCCCTTTATATTCTTTTTTCCAGAGGTACAGATATCCCAGGGATAGCCCAGACTCTTAACTCCCAGGTCAGGGAATGTTCACCATCTCCGTATGACAACCTGGGGACATTCTGTCAGGCTCGGGGTGGTGGCCCCAGTTCTGTGGGCACCCTGGCATGGTATACCCTAGAAAGCTACAAAAGGAGGATGTACAGTACTTGAGTGGGCAGTGGAGAGACACCTTTAATCTATGCAAGACCTCCTTCAATGGGTTACAGACTCCTTGAACTAGTTGGCTCAATCAATCTGCCCCATCTGTATGGCTTGTGCCTCCCACTCATGTTAGCTCACCATAGTGTCCCTGTCTGTCTTTTATTTTGTGTGATTTCTATAACTCTTCCCTAAGCCTCTCTCCTACATCTCCTTCCCTTACTCCTTCTCCAACTTGCCTCTTATATGAAAAATAGTCCCTCTCCTCTCCAATCTCATCTCTTCCTAATTTCTAGCTGTCCTATATTTCCATTTATAACCATGTAAGGAACTAATTAGGGTGTCCACATAAGGGCACCCGTGCATTCAGTACATGACACTTGCATGGCAGTGCTGAAAATCGCTCTCCTTAACTGTGTGCTAGCAATGTTTGCAAGCTTGAACCTTCCAGTTATGAAAGGAGCTGAAAGTAATCAGCAATTTCACTCCAAACTTTACATTAAAAAATGGCAGTTTTATTCCACATTATGAACTTAAAGATATCCCACAAGCTTGTAGGTCTATCTGTACAAGCATTCACATTCACATAGTGCTGTTATCTGGCAATTAGTATATTTGCATAAAGGTATAGTACAGCTTTTCACAGTTTGGCCTCACACACATACAAATACTGAGACTGTATCATTTATTTTCAACTGAAAAAATTAGTCAAGTTTTGATAATCTATATTAAGCTTTTCAGTCTAGAAATCACCAGCCTGAACAATATCTTTGATTTGTAGTTACATAATTATCAGTAGATTTTGTTTTCTGAATGAAGTTCGGTAACTGATATAGAATAGCCAAATTTATTTTGTTTTATTCATTTGAAATTTGGTAACTGGTAAATGGACTTGTCAACTTACCCTTTTCAGCCACAACCTGGACTCCAGAAGAGCAAAATACACAATAGAATAAAAAAAAAAAACAATACCAAAAGTGAAAATGCACCATACAAAAAAATTGCACAAAAGAAAATACACATAGAAATGGGGTAGCAAAAAAACAATAATCATATTATTTCAAGCAATGTGGAAATATTTACAATATTTGCAGCATTTACAGGGCGGAGTTCTCTTAGCAATATATCTATACATATATATATATATATATATATATATATACATATATATATATATATAGTTTTATATGTATATATATATATATATATATATATATATATATATATATATATATAGTTATAGTTATATCTTGAAAAATGTTTTATTTACAGTAAATCTACAATCCTATAGCTGCCTATTCAGTGTTGTGAAAGCACTTACAAGCAATTTCAGTGTTATTTGTGAATGTATTTCTCAGGTAGTTTGTTCCATGTTGCTGCCCTGAGTTTATTGAAGGCGCTTTTCCCTACAGACGTGCCAAACATGGTCTTCTCAAAGTAATGCCATCATCCTGACTTCCTCTTAATGCTTATGATGGTTCTTTTATTTGTAAGGTTGAAGTTAGAGGGGGCCCTTGACCCTGCATGATCACTTTGAACACTTGAGTTCTAAGCAGCATACTAGTTTGGCTAGTAACTGGTAGCCAATGAATCTCATTAAGAGATCACAGCAGGGGCTATGCTTGTGGGTTAGGGTCTTGTTTTCCAGTACCTGTATATTTTGTGTAGTGGTTCTAAAGTGTAGTTCAATAAAGGTAGGGCATATTCAATTCGGGGCATAAGGGCATTTCTAGCTATACATTGCCTAGCACTTCGGGATAACAGGAGTTAAATTTTGTGATAATGTTTCACTTGCGGAAGTGGATTGTTGATTGTATTATCTATATGCCTTGAAAATGTAAAGCCTCCTAGCTTTTCTTGCTGTGAATCACCAAATTTGCATTATAATTCAAAGTATAATTTTTCATAATTTAATTTTGACTCTAACTCAGTTTCAGAAACTATTAAAAAACTAAAATAATAACAATAATTATAAAGTACCAGAACCAAATATATTTTCTGTCAAATGTTATAAAAAATTATACATTCAAATTACCCCTTATTTACTTCAATTTTGCCATTATTTAAATATTACTAATTATGTCTGAGATATTTTCTTTTTGGTCACAATAATTTTAATACCAAAATGTGATGAAGATTCTCATAATATAGTAAATTATTGTTCTGTTTCTTTGTACAAAAATTATAAATAGCTATTTGATACATCCTGTATATATATATATTATAGCTTACATACAAACAAATTCCCATAATATTAATAAAGATATTCTAATTTAAGCAAATGCAACTAAGGCCTTTGAAAAAATAAGCAGATCATTTATTTATTTATTTTTATTTCTGGAAAAAGTAGCCATTTTATCCATTTGAATGAACCTTATTTTGTGAGAGTGCACCACCCTTACAATGATCATGAAACTTTCTCCTGTACATCTACTTGATCCAAATGTTCCTTCTGGAGGTGAGACCCAACCTACTAATTTGATCCCCCTGAAAAGTGAGAATCAGCTATCAAGAGTAATGCTATCATTTACTGAGAAGGCAGAGATTTTTTTGTTTGTGTTCCTACATTTCTCCCATCAGACTGCATGCTATACAGCTTACCAGGAAGTCTATGCATGCTGCCACACATGCTAAGTTTCCTATTCAAGTGAAATAGCACAGATGTAATAAATACTTGTTTACCATTTAATGATCACTTTTAGGAAGCAAACTACATGTTCAATGTATAATACACACAAATGCACTTTACTGTAGGGCTATAACTGAAGTGAATCACATATACATATTTTTCTTCTTAAAAGAGATCATTCCATGGTAGACAACTATTTACTACAGTGTTATAGCTGTCTTATTATACTGTATGTCCAGCAGGTTTTACTTAAAAAAAGTTTTTTTATGCTTAAAGTGTAGTAAACTGCTTGCAAGCAAGCAAGTCGTGTTCCTCTGGGATGTCAGTGATCTGGTGCTGTCAGCCTTTTCGCCTCAGTGTTCTGAGTTTTGGGTAAGTGAAATCTTGTTCCTGTAAAGTAGACCCATACATGTATAATATATATATATATATATATATATATATATATATATATATATACTTAGGGTCTACTTCACTTTGTCGGAAAACCTATTTGCCGAGTACCTTTTGCTAACCCTATTTGTTGAAGCCTTAATCCATCACACATTCATTTAGTAAAATTTTTCCCAGGGGATAAAAACACTTGGGTATCATCAGGAAATTGCCCTTTTCCCCACTGTAGTATGATCTCGGACTTGGTATATTTAGTTGGGGGTGTGGTGGGGTGTGGTGACGCCCCCCCCCCACCTGGGTGGGTTTTAAATTTTGTGACACTAGTTAGGTTGGCCAAGCATTTTTTCCCCTGAGAAAAATTTGCTTAAATTAACATTCGATGGATTAAGGCTTCGACAAATAGGGTTTAACAACAAGGTGTTCTACAAATACTTGCTGAAATAATGTATATGTGTGTGTATATATATATATATATATATATATATATATATATATATATGTGTGTGTGTGTGTGTATATATATATATATATATATATATATATATATATATATATATATATATATATACACACACACACACACACACACACACACACACACACACACACACACACACACACACACACACACACACACACATAATAACAGCTAACCCACTCTCTAAGCACAATAATGCCCTCTAGGTTGTAACACCATTCCAGGGGTGTAGAGGCCCCCTGCTTGCAGTGTCAAGTCTCAGAACACCCCTAGACATGCATTATTTACACAGTGACACACACCCTGTTGGGCATTATTGCTTGCTTATAGCAGATGCTTACATACAGAAAACATTTACAGTCTATAGTAGTAATTATTATTATAGCTTAAGATATACAGTGGATATAAAAAATTTACACACCCCTGTTAAAATGCCAGGTTTTTGTGATATAAAAAATGAGACCACAATAAATCATTTCAAAACTTTTCCCACCTTTAATGTGACCCATAGCCTCTACAATTCAATTGAAAAACAAACATATTTTCTTCACTTTTTGATGACTGTCTTCACTGTGTTCCATGGTATATCCAATGCTGTGGAAAGTCTTTTGTGCCCTTCTCCTGGCTAATACCTTTCAACAATGAGATCCCTTTGATGCTTTGTAAGCTCTCTGCGAACCATGGCTTTTGCTGCAGCAGGCAACTGAGTAAATGTCAGGAAAATCCTACTAGGAGAGCTGAACTTTATTTGGGGTTAATCAGTCTCTTTAATTGATGGCAGGTGTGTACCCAAGAAGACTGAATGCTGTAATTAAATCAAAAGGTGCTTCAACAAAGTATTATTTTTAGTGTGCACACTTAGCAACCAGCTTATTGTACGTTTTTTATTTTTTATATTTTTTTCCCTAACAGACTTGTTTGTTTTTCAATTGAATTGTACAGGTTATAGGTCGCATTAAAGGTGGGAAAAGTTTTGAAATGATTTAATGTGGTCTCATTTTTTTATATCACATAAACCTAGCACTTTAACAGAGGTGTGTAAACATTTTATATCCACTGTACATTAGTGTTCCATGACAAATTTATCACATTTACATTGTAGGCAGATGATTGAAACATAAATAGCATCAAGATATACATTTATGCTAAGTAAGCTGGCTGCACGTTTCCAATAAAATACGTTGATATGCATTTTGTCTGTGCTTCCAGACAGAATAGGTAAGCCCCCTGTCATGAAATAACTGTTGTTATACAGTAATAATAAAGAGTAGAGCAGTTAACACCAAGATTTTTCAACATTTTAGTCAAAATGCTAACTTTTGTTCTACACAGATCTGAAACTCAGTAAGAACAGTGTTAACAGTTCACTTGTCATGAATACATTGGCATTTAGCTCTAGATTCAATGCATTATGGGATACTTTCATTCTTAAAAGGCTTTTGTTATAAAATAGTCTTGAAGTGGCAATGAATTGACTATAATACATATTCACATTATACTGTATACAGACTCCAGCAACTCAGCATTACTTATCATCACACCTTCATCTCCTACTTACACATAGGTTCCTCACAGAGCTAATTGCTGTGTTAACAATATGACAGGCTGGTATACACAACACAGGATTGAACTCTGATCTTCTGCATCTCAAGTATTTATGTTTACCACTATACTAGAAAGGGCTTACTACCTATTTGCTCCCTGTTATTATACGAGTAACTGCCAAATATCGTTTTCCAGGCTCAACTCATTTTTTTTGTTTTGTTTTTGTTTGTTTCTCATCATACTGTTTATGTTCCCATTGTTCTCTTGTAAGCCTTTAAACATTCCCTATCTTAACCTTTTCTTGCTCTATATAACTTAGCTCTTCCATCTCTGCAGCACTGTGCTCTTCACCCAGCTCACCTGCTTCCTTATCCTTTTATATCTGCAACTCACCCCTGCTCCAAAGATGACAAACTTCCACTCCCTGGTGGCTACCTTTCCATAGATTTCTTGACGTGTCAGTACAGTGATGGCACAATTGATGTTCTCTGCAATCTAAAAATAAGTGAATCATTACTATCTGATCCTGAAAAAATTTACATAATTTTCCCTTTCTGCCAATTCCAAGTCCTCTTCACCTTATCACTCTCCCTTTTATTTTATTTCTTCTTTCTCTCAGATGCCCATTCTCCAAAGAATCATTATGTAAGTCCACTTAACATCCCTCTTTCTGCACACACCTCTTCAGTTAATTTGTCAAACTGCTCTGGAAAGTTACTATTCCTCTTTGCCTTTTTCCTCATCCTCCTTATATTTTCTGAACACTCATTTCTTTTGTTCTTCTTTTCCAGCACCTGCAACCCCACCAGTTTCATTGCCACTGCGTACTAAAACATATCTGTATTCCTATATCCCTTTTCCAGTGGATCCCCTAAACTTATATTTCCCTGTTTATCTGTCCATATATAAAGTTATAACATAGCTATATTTATTTATTTATTTTTTGACCCAAGGACCAGTGGCCTGAGGTGGAAAGTAGTTTAAGTAATAGAGGAGAATTGACAATACCACCATCTGCACAATATTAATCCTTACCCATTTTCCCAGGTCTGCCTAATCTTCACAGGCAGGGCCTCATGATTCACCACCACTTTTACTTTCCATGCCTCATAAACCCTCATCCCTTCCTCTCTGTCAGTCTGATTTTTTTCTTTTGCTCATTCAAGTTGTATTCTACCCCTGACTACTTCCCAAACTCCTCCAAAACATCTCAAACCTGAGGAAAGACAATATTCATGTGATCTGTGGTCAGTATGCAGTCATCAGTAAACAAGGTAAACTGGTTCTCAACCCTCTTTTGAAAGCTGTGCAGAGTGACTCTCTCTAGGCTAAGATCTCTATAACCAAGAGAATCAGCATCATTGTGTCTTTTCATCTTTTCACCTTCACATCCTGTGTGAGGGCCCCATTCATCACAGTGAAGAAAGACTGTCAAGTTCGAGTAGCATTTCATTTGTGTGATATTTCTTAAAGTAATGTACCATTTTATCAGAGCTGCCTCTGTCTAATCTATCTACGCTGTAATGAGGCCTAGAAAACTGCACTCACCATTCCTCAGGTGGACTAACAGTCTAAGACAGAGAGAGAGATGACTTTTTTCTTCTGATGATGTCTCTTCCCTTGCATGCCAGTATGCCATTTGCCATATTTGCTGCTTCTTAACACATTCATTCAAAGCAGAAGAATAAACGTGTCACAGAGTATCAGTGAATAGTCTTATTCAGGAAAAGGATGTTTTCTAGGGAAAAAAAGAACATCCACTATTATTTAAAGTCCAGTCCATTAGGATATACAGTCCTAAATTCAACTTCTGCTAGACTCCTAGGGCCACCTTCCTTTGCCATCATGTTTGTTTGAAATATATTTATAAAAAAGATGACATTGTCCATGTCAGATGTCTGCAGCCATCAGTCCACATGCATGACAAGCTGTCTTTAAAACATCCTTGTGAAAAAATGCGATCATGTTTGAAAGCATTAGCCCTGGTAACACCTTTCATTAACATTTTTCTATTCTAGCACCTATTATTCCAGAAACAACAAGGAAACACCTCCTTTGCGGAGAGTAAATGGTTATGTGCACTCGAAGGCAAACTGTGTAGATGCAAATTCCCTGGTGACAACTGTGGAAACCATCTCCTGTGTTTCAGGGCTGGTGAGAAGAGTTGCTTGATGGTACTGTCCTTTGTGGAAATGAGGGAACATCCATTGTGGACAGCCCATTGCACATCCCATTCCCTTGAAGAGTTGACTCTATGTGGGATGTCGGGCTGGAGAAACAGAAAAACACTGGAACCATCTGTGTTGGCTACAAAAGTGATGGACCCTCTCAGCCAGTTGTTATCCTTGGTAAATGAAGAGGGAAGGAATGGGTCAATTAGCTGGCGATGAGGGCAAATGAAGGGGGAAAAAGCAACAAATACAGAGAAAAAGTAGTAGAGCCATTATCCAGCAGAGGCCGTGTCCTTCTGAATTAAAATTTTCTCATACATCTCATACATAAGAAAACAGAGCATTTCTGTTCATTCAGGAACAGTGATGGGGGCACATGCATTCATTGCAGGATGATGATATCATGGACATTGTTATGGCTGTGGGCAAGGCACATGATAGTCTTAAGGCAACTAGACTCTGTTCAGCTGCTTTTTAGATCCATTGTTATTAAACGAAGGCATGGCATATTTTCAAAAAAGAGTTTGAAGCAGGAGGGGGTCTGTTATGTTGCAGAGAGCAGACCTCTTTAATTTTATAGCAAAGAAGAGTAAGAGCCACAGGCTGCATTTAATAGTGACTGATAGCTGCCAGAAGACCATTGCAGGGATATTTATTTTGATTATTGGCTTGTGTTTCACTGCTACTCAGAGTACATAAACATATGTTTGTACTTGAAGGGGGTGTGGTTTCAGTAGCTTGTAGAATGGTGGAAAAACGTGTTTTATAGGACTGTACTAAAAACAGATATTTTCCCCTAAGCAAGCAATTCAGTTATAAATATGAATACCTTCTTATAACAACTTACTCAAATATTTAAAATAAATATTTAGCAGTCTAATGAAATATAAGAGAAATGTACACATACTGCTGTGGAAAACAGGACAAAAGAAATCATTATAGCATGCTACTACAGAAAGTATGTTGCAGTTATGTAGATTAGATTTCTAGAGCTAACTCTGCAACAGCCATGATATGCAGACTTAGGTTCATAGGTTCATAGGTAGGTACTAGACTATCTGCCTGAAGGCATTCATAAGCCTAGCCAGAATGTGTTGGCTTTCGCCACCACCTTAGATTAGTTCCCTGTGCCTCTGTCCAGTAGAGCCACTGAAGTGATCCTCGAGGTAAACTTTCTGTTTCCCATCCACTCGTCAAAGTTTCTCTTGAAGAGTGTTAGCGAGGAACTCTCCCTAATGTAGATTGGAATCTTGTTCCAAAGCATGGGAAGTCTCTGGACAGGAATCTATCCCTCCAGCACGTCCTATTTATTGTTGTGGTGAGGTTTAGATCCCTAGAGCGCGTGGATTGCAGGGATATGGTATTCTTTAGGTGGAGTATGTCCATCAATTCTGGGTTGGACATGGCCTTGTATGTCAGGCAGAGATCACTTCTGAGTAGGCGGTATGCAACCGAGTACAGCTGGAGTTTCTTCAATTGAGCTGCATAGGGCATCTGTTTGAGGCCAGTGATCCTCTTGGTGAGGTACTTCTGTGGTCTTTCCAGCTGTTGCAGGTGTCTTGTAAGGTACATCCCAAATGGGATGTTGTACTCTATGATGGGTCTGATGAGTGATGAGTAGAGGGGCACAATGACCTCTTTTGATCTGGATGCGAACCCCTTTGTGATTAGGTGGGCCACATAGAAGGATTTTCTAACCACTTTGGTAATGTGATTATCAAAGGAGAGATTACTATCTACTTGGGATCCCAGATCCCTTATTACGTCTTCCATATTTAGGGGACTACCACCTATGTGGTAGTTTGTGGGTACTTTGTTTTTTCCAAAGAGGATGACTATGCACTTTTTGGCATTTAGCTTGAGGCCATGATTTTGACACCAGGTATCTGTCTCAGTGAGACCCTTTTGGAGGATGCCTGTGTCAGCCAGAGAGTCAATTATAGCCCCTAGTTTGCAGTTGTCTGCGAACTTGGTCAGCCATAGTCCTCCTGTGCTTGCCTGTACCTATGTGAAGTATATGCCGAACAGGAGGGGTCCTAGGACCATGCCCTGGGGAATGCAACTTGTAACCGGTTTAGAGTCGGACCTAGCACCCACAACTCTCACCATGTGGGTTCTGTCTGTGAGCCAGTTGGCAACCCATCTTGTGACATAGGGGTTTATGTTCAGGCTGGTAAGCTTGTCTATAATACTAGAAGGGGAATGGTGTTGAAGTCCTTTGCAAGGTCTAGGTAGGCTGTGTGTACCACCTTTCCCCTCGTCTATAGCCTTGGTTACTGTCTCAAAGAAGTCCACCAGGTTTAGGAGGCATGATCTGCCCTTAACAAAGCCAAACTGGGTAGGGTCCAGCATTTGGAGGTTCCCAATTTTTCTGTTAATGAGTTCCATGGTGATGCGCTCCATAGCCTTGCAAACCAAGCTAGTCAGGCTTATAGGGTGATAGTTCCCAGGGTCTGTTGTGGATCCACCTTTGTGGAGTGGAATAACCATTGCTGTGCACCACTCTGTGCGTATGTAGCCTGTGGAGAGGCTGAGTTTGAACAGTGTGTTTAGGTGAGGGGTTAGTTTGTCTTTGAGCTCATGTAGGACGCAGCCTGGGACACTGTCCAGTCCCCTTGATGCTGTGTTTTTGGCTTTGGAGAAGGCTGTTTTAATCTGAGTGTCTGTGATTTCAGGGACTCTACATTCTTCTGGTATGGTTATGGGCCCTTTTGGGGGTGAGAGGGGGGTGATGTTTGCACTGAACCTGTCTGCCAGGATGTTGGTGATATCGGTCGGTTCAGTGTATTTTGTGCCATTCTGCACTAACTCTGGGCAGATCTAAGCATTGCCACTTAGATTCTTGACATAGCTAAAGAATGCATTGTGGTTATCTTTGGAGTCCTTGGCAATTTTTCTTTCGAAGCTCACCTTGGAGGATTTTATGAGGGATCGTAGTTTCTTGCTGATACTGATCAGGGATGTCTTCCCTTCTTGGTATTTTACTCTTTTCTGTACTAGTTTCCTCCTTCTATTATATAGCTTGTTTATGGCAGAGGTCCACCAGACTGGTTTCCTTTTGTTGGAGGAGTGAGTCTTTGTTTTGCTTGGGATAGCACGATCCATGCATTCTTGTAGGTGCCCGTAGAATGCATTAGTAAAGGATTTTGCAGATTGGACAGCGTCATCCTTTAGCATGGGGGCTTTGAAACTTTCCATCTCAGTCTTAAGTAACGTGAAATTTGCTTTTGAAAAGTTTTCACTGTGGTTTCCTTGTCTGGGGGTGGGGGCAGAATGTGGATATCCAGAGTGATTTGTTTATGGTCAGATCTAACCAGAAAGGGGTTGACCTCCAGTGTGGAGCACCAGTCGCCCATGTTGGTGATGACCAGGTCCAATATGTTGCCATCTCTGGTGGGAGTGTTGACCAGTTGATCCAAGGCGTTTGAGTTTATAAATTCCAGGAAATGTTGGGCAAGGGAGTTAGTACTTGAGCAGTTCTCCCAGTTAATATTTGGGTAATTGAAATCACCCAATATTAGGGTGTTTGGTAGGACCTTTATGTTTCCCAGTGTTTCCAGAAATGCAGAATGGTGGTCCTGGGACATGGTGTGATCTGTAGCAAGCTACAATTTGAATTGCAGTTTTGCCCGTTGTTAGTTGCACGTGGATGATCTCTGAAGCATCATGCTGTGCCGCTAACCTGGAGGTGTGGATATCCTTGATGAATATGGATACCCTCCCGCCTTTTGTATTTCAGTCTGGGTTCTGTGGCCGAAATGTATGGTATGAGTTGTAGCCTGGTAGTGCTGGGGTGCTCTCTGGAGCCTTAAACCAGGTTTCTGTTACTGCACATATATCAATTTTCTCCATACTGAGGAGTGCCTTGAGTGCGTGCATTTTGAGGTTCAGACTTCTGGCATTGAGTAGCATCACCCTCAGTTGTTTGTTACTTGTGCTATTTACGGTGGTGGGTTTACCTTTTGAGCCTTGCCTAAAAAAGGCACTATGGGGGTGGCAAGAGCATTGGCCAGTATTCTAAAGCTTAAGGGTGACAGGTGCAAGCCGTCTCTAGTGAAGCAGTGGGGCTTGTAGAGCATGTCATCCCAGGTGGACAGACACTGGATCCTCTCTGAATGACGCCAGAAACTTAGCCAATTGTTGAAATTGATCATTTTTTCTTTATACCGTGGTATCATTCTTGGTGATGGCAGAATGCTACTCAGGGTCAGGGTCATACCGGGCTGGGCTACATGATCAGAGAGCTCTTCCATGTCTCTTTTCATGAAGTCCAGGGAGGTACGGCTCAGGTCATTCACACCAACACAGACAATGACAGAGTCGTTCCAATCCAGACTAAAAGCTATTGTCCCTGCCTCACCTAGGCTTCTCTCAGCCTCCACCTAACCCAAAAACCCAAGAATCCACTATTTAGCCCTGTTTGTCTGGCTGTTCTAATCTGTACCTCGTTAAATCATTTATATAACTCTTGCTTCTCTTATTTGGCCTTTAAGCGTCAGTGTATTTAATTGTATTTACTTGTTTTAGCTTTATCATTGTATTTGTATTAACTAGTATTTACTTGTGTTAACTTCATCAGTGTATTTGTTAATCTAACCATGACCTTGGAGCTTTTCTCCCCGGGCCTCCACTGAAAATGGACATGTATCCAGTTGGACTAGCCCGGTCAACAAATGTAAAATAAAATAAAATAAAATAATTTGTACTTGTTCTGGAGTGACCTAAGTGCTTGTGTTATTTGGCGGATCCTGGCACCTGACAGGCAGCTAACAGTAACCTTCTCCTTATTCAGTCTAGTGAGTGGGACGTCAGTGTGCCTGACTATAGAGTCAACTACCACTAGTGTGTTGGGTATGTTATTTTGCCTTAAGGGCTGTGATTGCGTGGCACACTGGTTTTGTAAAGTATGTGTTTCATGGTTTGTGTTGGGGGGTGGAGGTTGCTTGGATGTCTGCTTTGGAGGTCTCTGTTGCTTCTGCAGATTTTTATTTAGAGCCTCTGAGTATGTTTTTGTGTATTTACGTGTGCTTTTTCTTGACGTGATTTGGACAATCCACATTTTATGTTGCTAAATTTTGAAAGTTTGTTTTCTGAAGAGCATGTAAGTGTGATCTGCTTCCAGCTCTGAGTCAGGAGAACAGCCCTTTACCTTTTTATTTTTCTAATTATAATTAAGGTCACTGATTTAGGATTATTAAAACAGCAAGATTCAGTAGTGAAGGGTTGAAACTTCAAGTATTAAACTGGTGGCTCTTAAATCCAACTTGTCATTATGATGATTCCATTATAATATTTAGTATGCTTGTAAAAACCAGACTACAAGGAGGTCACAAATAAAAAAAAAAAAAACAATGCGGAATGAAAACCAGTTCTGGTACATGTAGCAAACACAAGAAAACAACTGTGGTTTTCTGATCTGACCTAAAATTTATTTATTTATTTATTTATTTATTTTACATTTGTTGACCAGGATAGTCCAACTGGATTAATGTCCATTTTCAGTGGAGGCCCGGGGAGAAAAGCTCCAAGGCAGACAGATAAGAATAACAAAGAAGGCATATTACCAAGGTAAACAGATAAGTAATAACAAAGAAGACATATTACAGATTAGATATTTACAATTGACATAAGCAGATATAAAATAGAAATATCACAAATTCGAGTTACCCCTGGTAACAGTCAGGGGAAAAAAATAACAGTAATTTGATTAATAGATTATATACATACATTTTATTTATTTTATTTATTTATTTACATTTGTTGACCGGGAGTGTCCGACTGGACGTAAGTCCATTTTCAGCCGACGCCCAGAGAGAGAAAAGCTCCACAGTTAAAATAAACAGACAGTAGTTACATTGGATTACATAGCGATTAACAGTTTGATTAACATAGCAATTAATTACAAACATATTTACAGATGAAGAACATAGTACATCAGTAGACAACTAGAATCTTTATCTGCAAAGTACATAACGGACATTAACAAATGTTATAATAAGAAGTTCCTGCTGTATAATAAATACTAGGCTTATGAGCATCTGAGCTTGAACATTGTGAGAGTTAGCCAGGCTTGTATGTTGTTTGAGTTTAGCTTTGAATTGGGATAGGGAGGAGAGCAAAGTAATGTTAGCTGGAAGGAGGTTCCATGCTTTGCCTGCAGAGTTTGCAAAGAAGGAGTCACCGTCTACATTGTTTATTTTAATTGTCTTAATTTGTAGTCTGTTTGAGGATGGGAGCAGTCTTGGATTGTTGTGTGTGTGTGTGTGGGGGGGGGTGATCATATTTTTAAGAGCTGGTGTGTTATCTGGATAATAGAGGATTTTATTAGCCATAATCAAAAGGTTATATTGGATTAGACTGGGAAGTTCTAGCCACTCGAGCTGTTTAAGGTTGATGCAATGGTGTGTTCTAAAAGGTAGAACAGTGGCAAACCTGGCAATGTGGTTGTAACAGATTGAGAGTCTATTAAGTACAGTTTTATTTAGATTAGAGAGAAGGGGGGATGCATATAAAAGCGTTGAAAGCAGGTGGGAGTGAGCTATGGCAACCATAGCTGGAGGGGTTAGGAACGCTTTTATTCTATACAGTGACCCTAGTTTTTTATTGATGGTTTTGATCGTTTGGTTTACATGAAGGTCAAATTTTAGGTTATTATTAATTATTACTCCTAACAGTTTTGTAGATGAGTCGGGGGTGATTATTGTGCCATCTTTTGCATTTATGGTGAAGGTAAACAGTGTGGACCTTTGTGTTGAAGAGAATAACAGCATTTTAGTTTTTTTGGGATTTAGCAACAATCGACATTCGGAGAGCCAGGTTTCTATAGTATTAAAGGTGGATTGGGTAACAGACCTAAATTCTGAGGGAGATGTGGCTGAGCAAATCAGGGTGGAATCATCAGTGTATTGGATACAGCTGACATTCGAGATGACTGTATATAGGTTGTTTATAAAGATAGAAAACAGTAGGGGTCCTAATATGGAGCCTTGTGGCACTCCAAGGGTGTTAGGTAATAGGTTATAGAGCTTGTTCTGCCAGAGGACAGCCTGCTGCCTCCCACTGAGGTAGGATTTAAACCACTGAATGGCACTGGTATTTAGACAGAAAGATTGCAGGGTGTGAATCAAAAGTTGGTGATCCACCATGTCAAATGCCTTTGAAAGATCCAAGAAGAGGGCTGAGGATATTTGATTATTGTTACGATTATTATTAATAGTATTGGTGAATGGTAGTAGGGCTGTGGTTGTACTGTCATATTTCATGAAACTCAGTTATTTTTACCAGTATTCAGATTGTCCAGTGGCCACAGTGGTGCAGCAGTTAGCATTCCCACCTCACAGCAAGAGGCTCTCTGGTTTGATCCTCGGCTGGGGTGCATTCTGTGCGGAGTCTGCATGTCCTCCTTGTGGTCGCGTGGGTTTCCTCCCACATCCTGAAGACATGCTGTAGGTGGATTGGACACTCTAAATTGGCCCTAGAGTGAGTGTGTCCATGTGTGTGCCTTCTGTGGAAGGTTAGGCGCTGGGCTGGCAATGCAACACCATAAAACTCCACTGTTGATCATGAGCGGACAGGTGATCTGCTGTGGCGACCCCTAACCGGGAAAAGCCGTAAGAAAAAGATTCAGATAGTCCAGATTAAAGACTCTTTTAGGATAGTTCTGCTAAAATGTAAAATAGTGGCCTTAATAATTACTATGTTGTTTTAATTTTTAACATTTCCCTATATGTTACCACTTTTATTTATGATTTGGCTTTGATGATTCTTTTTCCTGATTCTGATGGTACTGCTTTTTATGCATTACCACCAGAGGGCGATAGTGTTACAGCTTTGACAAGAAGCAACCTTGACAAAAACTGACTGAAGTTTCTTTGCAATAAATAGTTTATACTAAACAGGTGCTGACCTTGTGATTATTCATTACGAGAGAGAGAGAGAAAGTATTACAGCTTTACATCGTTGACAACAAGTATAAGTGCACAAATATACAGAGAGAAGTTTCTTCTGCAATATCTTTCACTGAAATGCAACTGACCTTGTGAATATTCACTAGCTGTCCTGTTTAGCATGAGCAAACTCAGACGGACATTGTAGGATTTACATTTATGGTAGGCATAATTTTATTTGTTTGCTGTGGGCTTACATTTAAATTGTCAAGTTTTTTTGTATCGATGTTCCTCTAAAACATTCGGCTGTAACTGTAATGGAGGCACAATCGCAGAGAAAAAACTTAAAAGGTAGCCCTCTCTGGCTTTGCTATTACTCTGTGACTAAGAGAAGGGTTTGACATTTTCTACACACAGGGATGAAGAAAGGAGGGATCATTTATACTTGAGATGAGATCTATGAAGGGATCTCAGTCTTTTTAAACTACAGACAAGTATTATAATTCTTTTTTATAAGGAGGTGAGAGAAAAGGGATAAATCTTGGAAAAAAAGGAAACAGACATAGCCACCTATATTTATATGGCACGAGCAAGCTATACATGGTCAACTAAGCTGAATTTACAAACAGACAAAAAATTAGCTGCCAAAATATTTGAATCAGCAAATGCATCTATTTAGGGCACTAGTTTACTATACTTTCAGCACGGTACTAGTGCTGACAAACTTCAAACACTTTTATGCAGAACTTACTTTATAGTTTTTATTCTGATTACCTAACAATAATAGAATTTCTCCTTCTAAGATACGTCAAGAAGCAATTTTTGTATCACAATGAAGATTTTGCCTTCACTTTACAAATATCTTCTTCATTGCCAGACTTGAATATGTCCGATACTTGGATTCATCTGCAGCAGTTCACCACATAATTAGACCCAAGTCTGCTTTTTCACCACAAAAAAAAAAAAAGTATCACTTAAAGAGTTTTGGTATCAGCAATAAACAGTAGTATATGTGTATAAAGGATTCAAGATGGACAAACACAAGACTTCATTGCTTGAATAGTCATGTGCTTCATGTGAGAGAATAGAATTCTCTGAGAAATGCATAAACTGTTGACATCCTCTAACAAGAATTGAGGCTCTAAATCATATATATTGTCAGCAGCTTAATTAGAAATCCCATGCCCGGTGGTACAAAATATTTCAAATGAGCTTCAACAATCCATTGTAATATTTCATAGTTTTGTGAAAATTACAAAACTCAAAGTGGCAATTTATACAAGAAACATTAATGAGTCACTTTAGCTCACTAACTCACCTACAGTCTAAAGTATCTGATTTTATTTATTTATTTATTTTATTTTACATTTGTTAACCGGGAAAGTCCAACTGGATACATATCCATTTTCAGGGTAGGCCCGGGGAGAAAAGCTCCAAGTAACAGATAACCATTTAAAATGCAGGTTACAGTGATATTTAGCAATTTAACAAAGATCAAAAGACAAAAACAAAATAGGTAACATATTTAAGAAAAAGTTCAAAGTAAGGTAACATTTAGATATGAGAAAGACAACAACAAAGAGGGAGATGGAAAGAAATATAAAGGGAAAAATAAACATATAAGAGTAGTGTGGGTATAGGAAAAGGATGATCATTAAGAAAGAAAGGAAGAATGAACTAAGAGAAGGGTATGTTAGGTAGGAAGCAGCAGAGGGTGAAAAGGAGGTTATAGTCCTGATAATGGAAGCTATAGAGTTATAAAGGGGTAAAAGAATTGAATTGAAGGAGGGTAAGGAGAGGGGAATTACATTTGAGAGCTAAGATGGATTAATAGATTCTTTGAGTAAAGTTGGGTTTGATACGGACTAGAGAGTGAGACAAACTCTTTGTCATAACTCAGTCTGAATATTGTGTGGGTTAGTCAGGGTTTAGACATGGACACAGCCAGTCACTGTGCATGTGTGTCTTTAGAGATATTTTGAAATGAGGCAAGGAGCAATTGGTGGTTAGTTCAGCAGGAAGGGAGTTCCATTGTTTTCCAGCAGAGTTGGAGAATAGAGAATCTCTGGCTGAGGTGCTGGCTTTGGTCATTTGTACTAGCATTCTGCTGGATGAGCGGAGGGATGCTAGGGTGCAATATGGGGTAATAATATTAGCTAGACTGGGGGTGTGGGTAGGTTGGTGGAGAATTTTATGAATTACTATGAGTTGGTTATAGTATATTTGGTTGGGTAGTTCTAGCCAGCCTAATTTGTGAAGATTATGACAGTGGTGGGTTCTGTATGCTGAGCCTGTGGCGAATCTTGCTATATTGTTGTAGCAGCTAGTGATTTTGTTGAGATTTGATTTGGATAGATTAGTGAGGATGGGTGAGGCATAGAGAAGGGATGACAGAAGATGTGTGCAGCTGTGGCTGTTCTGGCAGCTGGGGTTAGAAATTTCTTAATCCTATACATGGAGCCTATTTTTTTGTTTACTGTTTTAATGGTTTTGTCTATATGTGCATTGTAGTTTAGATTGTTATCAATGATTATACCTAGCAGTTTAGTGCATGGTTCTGGAGAAATTATGGTGCCATTATGAGAAGAGACTGAAAATATTGGTGGTGTTAGCTTACGGGTGGGAGAGAAAAGTAGAAGTTTGGTTTTGTTTGAGTTCAATAAGAGCTGATGATTAAGCCAGTTCTCTACTTTGTTGAAGGTGGTTTGGGATAGGGATTGTAATTCTGTGGGAGTTGCAGCAGTGCAGATTAGTGTAGAGTCATCTGTGTATTGTATAGAAGTAGCATGAGGGATAACTTTGGGCAAGTCATTGATGAAAATAGAGAAAAGGAGGGGACCCAGAATAGAACCTTGGTGTACTCCTAGGGTGACAGGTAAAAGGAGAGATAGATGTTCTTTCCACAGGACTGCTTGTTGTTTACCGTGCAGGTAAGAGTGGAACCAGTTGATTTCTGGGTTTTCTATGGACAGAGATTTGAGAGAGTCTAAGAGTAGGTTGTGGTTTACCATATTGAATGCTTTTGACAAATCAAGGAAGAGGGCAGAGGAAAGCAGGTTTTGATTGCGGTTGTGATTTATTGTGTGGGAGAAGGAGAGAAGGGCAGTGGTAGTACTGTGGGCTGGTCTGAAACCATGCTGGGATGAGGCTAGGAGATTATTGTGTGTGAGGTGGTTTAAAAGTTGCTTTTGTATGCATTTCTCCATTATTTTGGCTAGTGGAGATAGTATGGCAATAGGTCTGTAATTAGAAAGTTCAGTGGAGTTTCCACCTTTATGAAGTGGAATAATATGAGCGATTTTCCAAATGGGGGGGAATGTAGGATTCCTGGATAGATTGATTGATTAAGATGGAGATATAATAAGCTATTACATTAGCAGCTTTTTGTAGAAACTCTGCGGGAAGTAGGTCTGCTGCCAGGGGGGTAGGTTTTAATTTCTTTAGTAAGGATTTTATATAGTCTGTAGGGATACACTCGAATTTTAAAGGGGGGGGGGGGTTACCTGATTAGGTGTGATTGTAGAAGAGGAGGAAGGAGATAGATTATTAGCTAGGGATTTGACAATTTCAGTGAAGAAAGTGTTGAAGCTATTTGCTACAGATTCAGGGGGTAGGTGTAAGGTAGTTGAGGGGGTGGGGGTAGAAGATTTACCTGGGTGTAGTAGTTTATTCAAACCTGACCAAAATTTTTGAGGTTGATTTTGGTGCTTTTGCTGTAAGGTGAAATAGTAGCTTTGCTTGTCTAGCAGAATGGATCTTTTTTGCTTCGTTTCTTAATTGTTTGAATAATATGTGGGCTTCAGGGGATTTGGTGGTTCTCCATGAGGTCCATGCTGTATTTCTGGCTGTAAGATTTTGCCTAGTAGTATTGGTTAGCCATGTAGCTATTTTGTTTTTGGTTCTGATTCTACGTGTGGGAGCATAACTGTCTAGGATGGCCAGGAACCTGGTGATGAAATTTGAGACTGCTTGGTCAAGGGGGGGTAGTTTAAGATTGGCCCATCTGCATGAGCTTAAATCAGATATGAAACTATTTAGGTTAAAGTTCTTTGTATACCTAAGAGTTTTAAAGGTGGTTTGGTGGGGCAAGTCATCTCTTTTTCTCATTATGTAGGTTAGCAGGTGATCGCTCATGACTTCAGGTTGGGTGTCTGATTTGTATAACTGAGGTTTGTTATTTATTAAGATCCAGTCTAAGATGCTTTCCTTATTGCTGGGTTTGTTGATTCTAGTGGGGGTAGTAATTGTTTGGGAGAAACCATGTAAGCTAATGTGGGTAGTGGTGAAGTTAGCTGAACAGGTTGCCCAGTTGATGTTGAAGTCCCCAAGAATGAGTGTTTCTTGGGGGTGGGTGGAGGATAACCAATGGAGGGTACTTTCTAAGATGTTTATGTTACTGCCTGGGGGAATATAACTACACACTATGTTAATAGATTTGTTATTGTTAAGTTGGATTCTTGAGAGGATAGTTTCGGTATTGGTGGCAACTAGGTCTTGTGGGATGCTAATTGTGGATAATTCGAGGGTGGATTTGTATAGAATGGCAACTCCCCCTCCTTTTCTGCCTTTTCGATCCAATCTAGTAATATTATAGCCAGGGGAAGTATTTCATTGTCAGGGATGGTGGGTTTGAGCCAGGTTTCAGTAAGGCAGAAAACATCAGGGGAGTGGATATCTAGGAGAGCATGCAGCTCTTGGAATTTATTTTTTATGCTTCTGATATTTACGTGACAGACTAGAAATGCTTTGGGGGCATTATGTGAATTTCTTATGTTGGTAGGAGTTTTTCTTTTGGTGTAAGTGGTAGCTGGTGAGTTTTGGCCTGGGTTAGGATGGATGTCACCGTCAGCTATGAGGTTAGGTAATAAATCCCTTATGAGTTTGGTAATAGCTTTTAGTCCTTGGGTTTAAGTAAGTAGTTTGTATAGGATGGAGAGGTTTTGGAGTAGCGCACTAGGTGAGGAGGTGGGGTAGTATTACAGGAGGGGTGTGTGTTTGGGTATATATGGTAGTGACTGATGTTGGAAGATGACAGTTAGGCAGGTAGTGGAATTCATAGGCGGTAAGCATATAACAGAAAATGTAGGTATTAACAATGTGTTCTTCAACCAAAATTAAAAACATTAATAACTATGAAAACAGACCAAGAAGAAAATAGCACAACTCTTTTGAGAACTTCTATAGACTAAGAGGGCATTAAGAGAAAACAATTTACATTCATTCTTCAAACTGAGGTGGATATGTAAAATTCTTAATAAATAACCTTTGAAAGCGCAGATAGGAGAACAGCATCTAAACTCACTAAAAAGTAGTTTACTGGTCTTTTCCATTCATGCCTGCTACCTTCTCTAAAGATTTGCATTATGGCAGTTATGGGATCACTGGAACACTGATGTTCAAAAACCTTTACAAGATTAACGTCAATAATTACACTCTTGGAATGAGAAATGCAGAATTTTTATCCCTCCACTTTAAAACCTATAAACAAAATATTTGAATTTTAAAATTATTTATTATCTGTCTATCTATATTGTCCTTCCAAGTGGTCTTAAAACACATGACAATGAATAAAATCCCATAGCAGCCTGCAACATCTAGTTTTAATCCAGTCAGACCAGGCTTACAGTGTTTCAGCAAAGTAGCTCTAGTCTGAAAATAAAATGGTGCACATAGGAACTTGTTTTTATTTTTAAGAGAACGTTACATAATGCCCCAGCATGAGTTTGTAAATTCCATCTCCATGGCAACAAACTGAACAAATCAAAGTTGTCAAAATACGGGTCCACTTCTAAATCCTGAAAGCTCAAAATCTCGAATTTCAAACGACTGAGTCCAAAATCTCAAAATATTAAAAACTCAAAATACTGAATCTCATAATATCGAAAAAAATACAGGACACCAACACTTAATATACTCCAGCACAAGTACATGCAGAAACAAATAAAAGACAAACCATATTAGTTTACTCCATTTATAAGCAGGGGAGCAAGCCCCACTGCACCCCCCATGTGGGGGGCTGTGCACCCCACACCCTTGCTACTTAAATATATCAACTGTGAGATCTCACTTCACTACACTAACATGAGTTATGTTGTAGTATAGCAAATTAAAAGGTTTATAAGGTTTAAGGTTATAACAGGCATGTTATGTTTCCCATTTTCTTCTGTGGCGTGCAATCTTGGAGTTGATATAATTAAGTCACAGGTGGTGTGGGGGTGCTGGAATATAGTAAGTGTTGGTGTCCTGTGTTTTTTCAATATTATGAGGTTCAGTATTTTGAGTTTTCAGTACTCTGAGCTTTTGGACTCAGTATTTTGAAATTTGAGATTTTGAGCTTTCGAGATTTAGAAGTGGACCCCAATATACATACCTGCTGAAACTGTTGGTGGCATCTCCATTAAAGTAATTTTGCAGGCAACAATATGTTGATTTTTTCAATAGTTTGCCATGCGCGCACACACACACACACACACACACACACACACACACACACACACACACACGCACACACATATGTTTGTGTGTGTTTGTGTGTGTGTGCGTGTGTGTGTGTGTGTGTGTGTGTGTGTGTGTGTGTGTGTGTGTGTGTGTGTGTGTGTGTGTATATATATATATATATATATGTGTGTGTGTGTGTGTGTGTGTGTATGCATGCATATTGACTACATGGTTGTACAATCATGAAGAAAACCAAAACTCCCAGTAAGAGTAAGAAAATTACTTATACAAGTGCCATTTTGTTGGAGAACCAATGCATGTAACACCATTTCTGGAGTTATGATTTCTGAAAGATGTGAGTGTGAGGATGGCTATATTGAAGATTGTATATTGACAATTTAGGAGTTACCATTCGCTGCACGGTATACCTCCCATATTCATAATAACTTAAGAGATATGAAATAATTTAATTGTCATAATATGTCTGCTTGGCAGGTCCAGCCCTGATGACAGCATGATTAATGCTTTCAGTTATTAAATATCTTGGCACTTAAAATATTCTCAGGCAGTTAGGTCCTTCTCTTATGCAATAATGCACTGCTGCACAAAGCACTCAAACATAGACATAAGTATCTAGATAAAGTAAGGAAAGAAGAAGGTGGACAGGGGTGGGTTTGTTACTGAGGCTGGAATTGCTCATTCCCATCTGTCATGATATAAAGTGCTCAAAATTTGCATCTGGCATGAGGAGGTCCATCCTTGGCAGCAGCAAGCCAGAGTAACAGAATTATCCTCTTGGAGGTTTCACTCATGGGAACATAGCCCCTATCACTGTGACCTCAAAGGAAACATAGATCTATATATCACACCAACATTATAGTGTCATGTAAGTGTGTTTGGCAAAGACCATGTAGCTGCTGCACAAGTATTGTCTTAAGCTGTATTGTAGAATAACACCTGAGGGGTAGCAACTCTTCTGCTAGAATGTGTCCTAAGAATAGAAAGAACAGGCCTGTTCTTGTAGTTAGAATGGATATATGAAATTCAGTCTATAAACCACCTAGCTAGAGACACCTTACACACTTTATAACCAAGCTCTTTTCCTTGAAAGAAAAATGACTGAAATTTTTGACTTATTAGTGTTGTCTTGTCAATAAAGAATCTTAATTGTCTGTGTGCATCCATAAAATAAAAAATGAATTTGCCTCTATTAGAACAATAAGGAAAAAATAAAACTTGCACATGTATGGACTGGTTGAAATTCATTTCAGTTGCTATGTGACATCCTTCCTCTGGGCCAGTAATCAAGGACACTCAGTCCTCACCACTGATGTCCACTTGGAACAAAAATGAATACAGACAGTATTTTCAGATGCAGCTGTCCACACCAAGCACAATTTCCCTTAACATCACACAGGGAACACACTCCAGTCCCGGGGCTGAACTTCCTCCTCCTCCAGGCTCCAAATACAACTTCACCTTTTTCTCTGTAGAAACCAGTGCTCTGTGTCCCTGTTTCAAGAAGCTGACACACACTGTTTGAGATTTGATTTTCACATCAACACAATCACACACCTGGGAAAGGCTGGTACAGATTTGCTAGCTTTGCCACCTCCACCCAGACTATAAGGTAGATTCACTGCCACCAGCCAACTACTTTAAGGCTCTTACCAGTGTACACAATTACTCTCAGTAAAGTTAATACTTATACAAATGGCAGTGTTTCCAAGTGTAAGACTTTCAGGAGCATGAAACCCATAGTGCCACCAAATAAATAAATATAACTACTCTCAGAGGTTAAAATATTTTGACCAGCCACAATGAATAGTATAGGTATATTTAATACCAAAAAAATAAAATGGAAAACATGAAAATACTGAATATCTATTTGCAATAAACACCAGAGTTTCATTCACAGGCAATATTAAAAATAACACAGATGGAAAGATTCACACAGATACAGAAAAACAATACTTAACTATTCTCACCATATTTTCCTGACTGATCTAAAGAATTGTTCTTCTACTTACTTAACAGAGCAAAGCAAGATGAAGTGGGTGAGTTGTCTTTGTTGTCAGGTTCCCAAAAACAATGTGTCCTGAGACTTCTGTCTCATCTAGTATTAAAGCATCATTTCAGTGTTGGATTACAAAATGACATCACTACTGGTCACCTGACTCTGTGGTTCCCACATGAGCTGAACCAGGATCTTGCATGTGTCACAATACACACACACACACACACACACACACACACACACACACACACACACACACACACACACACACACACACACACACACACACACACACACACACACACACACACACACACGCCTTCCAGGGTAGCATTTAGTTCACCATTAAGGACAATACAGTAGGATTCCTAGTCCTTGTTTTCACAGATGTTGTGCCTCTGGCTGCATTCAGTCATGTGAGATAATCTTTATGGCCTATATCAAGTGATTTAATTCAAACTATTTTCCTAAGGTAAGCTGGGCTGACCTTAATGCCTTCCCTTCCAGCATCCTCTGTTAACAGATATACATTTCAGCAGTTACCACAATACAGCCTGACATACATATTTCTTTTCTATCCAGCACTGTTGATACATTTTTTATACAAGCAACTTTACAAATACATTCTTAAAAGAAGCATCTGTACAAATCAGTTTGATATATGAATGACATAAAATTATTTCAAAACTCCAGTTAGCTATGCTAGCATATGTTACACATGCACTACCATAATCTCTCTGACATAGGTGGCACTACCACACATCATCACATGCTATACTTGGGATAAAAGGCAATTCTGTCTGTTTTCCTTAGGACATGTGTCACAGTGCCAAGACTTTTCCCTTGGTATTGGTGGCAGCTTTAATATATCCACAATGTGAGGGATCATACAATATTACTGTTGGGTGAACTAAAATTCTTTTGGCAGTGTTTTCTCTGGCTAAGATACAAGGTCCATATGCCATCCCTGCTCTGCTAAATCATGTCTAATGTCTTCCAAATTTGGGTTCATCAGAGGAAGATGAGAGATAAATATCTTCCTTTGACATGCAGAGTGGAAGAATATACAGGGGGAATCAATGTGCTTCCTCTTACAAATATGTCTCCTTGCACCTTCCAGAGGTTGCATGTGTGAAGATGGGGTCTATATTATGTGATCGAATGTTTAGTTAGTTGAATAACTAAACATCGATTGCTAAATGTAGAAGACCCAAAACCGCCAACGGCAGTTTCCACACAGGGAAACAATGCCATTGTCCTACCTAAAAAAAAAAAATAATAAACATAAATCAAGTGGGGGGCTTCACCCCCCACATACCCACTAACTAAATATACCAACTCTGAGAGAGCTCCACATTGTAGAAAGAGAAAAATCCAAATAACAGCCAAACAACTTGTTTCCCCGTGTGGAAACTGACGTTCGCGGTTTTGGGTCTTCGACATTTAGTGATCGACATTTAGTTATACGACTAACTAAACGTTCAGTCATGTAATACAGACCCATGAAGATGAATAGGCAAAACATTTAAGCACTGACATTGAGACAGGATATTGCAAATGCTCTTGGTCCATCTGTCCTGCTATATAACAAGTAGGGCAGTCATGGGATCCAAAGAGATTAATTTGCTTGCTGGACAAGTACTGAAACCTGGATGATACTAGTCATTATGAAAAGGCCAATGTAGGTGTACCTGCCACCCCTAGCCACAGTTTTCATTAACTAGACACTCTGTAATAAGAGTTCTAGCCCAAGTAATTTGAAAGGAAGACTTGCCAACAACAGCATCCAGTGGTGCTGATGTGGCAGCACCAAACACTAGATCTGAAACTCTCAATGGAATCAGAAGAGATGATGCCCAGTCAGCCACCAGTGGAGCTACTGAAATAGAAAACTGCAGTCCTGACATTGCAAACATGGAGTTGATAGGATCTTTAGTCATCAACAAAAACAGCAACACAATTGTGGTCAATATAAGCAACCTTTGTCCCAATGCAGAAGTCATCGAGTTGATTAGGAATACTTTAACTATCAAAGCAAAGGTCTTATTTTGACAGGTTATTGGATACTCTGATGTGTTTGCAATTGGGAAGCTTGAGATACTCTGCAGATGCAGGAACTGTCATTTCCAAAGAGGGAGAGGGGACCTTTGGCTGAAAAGAGACTGATTTCTCATATGTATTCAAGATTATTTTTTCCTCTCCCAGAGCACATGGGGGTAAAAGCCTGGCAGACGGTAGACTTAAAAACAATATGTTTATCACCAAAACAAATCAGTAGTTCACAAGTAAGACAGACATGTATAAGGAAACAACAAACAGTAACAACAACAAAATTGGAGAAAAAAAAAATTTTTTTTAAATTAGGACAAAGGAAATAGACATCTCCTTTAACCCAGAAGTTAAATCCAAGCTTAATTATAGTATTTATCAGAAAGGCCTGCATAGAAAGATCTAGGGGAAGGAATAAAGAAATGCAAAAAAGGCTTGATGTTAGGCTTTAGAACACTGCAATCATAAATAAGCGTGAGCAGTTGTAACATTTGCAAAATATCTCAGTTAGTATACTAGACTATAGCCTGAGGCCATTGTTTTTTTTGTTGAGACCTGTTGTTTATAACAAAAGAAATTTGGAGTTCTTTGCAGTGCATTAGTGGGTGAAGAGGGACTTAGTGGACTGGGATTGTTTTTGGTGTCAAACTGTGTGACTGCTTTTGTTAATTCAGCTGTCAACAGAGATTGACCTCCCTATACAAAATTCTTTAATAAAAGAATAGAGTTCGGCATTTGAAAAAATACCTTTATAATATTTATATTATTAGAAAGTCAGATTGTTGCTTGTCATATTACTATTTAAGTTTGTATAACTTTTGACTTAGGATCAATTCCCCATTATGTGGTAAAATGATGACTATAAGTAGGATGGAGCTGAAACAAGCCTACCATCATTAATTGCATTGTTATTAAAGTACTCTCCTTGGTACAGCCAAGTATTTAATTTATTGTCTATGCCTTTGGAATAAAATGCTTACTTTAATAAATTCTGACTTCCTGGTATCAAAACCAACAATAAACATGTACCACAATTAAATACACTAGTTAAAATAAGTCAACTAATAAAAAACACACAGAATTATGATCAGGTCTCAAATCATAACCAGCTTATTATGGGTCTGAGACATGGATGCTTGCGAGTTGAGTGTTGGCATCCATGTCGATGACAAGCAACAAAAGATTATGTTCAGTGACCTGCTCATAAACCTTTGTAGTACACGGAGCTTTATCTGCTTCATGTACTACCAGTTACAGAAAAAAAAAAAGGAAAGACAGAAAGGCTTAGAAAGTTGGTAAAGCACTTAGCGAGTGCTGTCAAACAAGCAGCAGGCAGAAATGAAATGTTCTTCTGTATCAGCTTTAACGTGTTATAAACACTTCATTCTGCCACACTTTATATTCAAAAGTAGTAACAGCTTTTAAAAATTGTTTTATTTTCTGTCACTTGTCACTGTTTTTGCTGTTTGGCACTGCCAGCCTCTATTCCCTAACACGAGACATGATCTCAGAAGGTCCTGGGTGTCCTTAAGCTTTTGTTAAGCACCACTAGCACAGTTAAGATCAGGGCTTGCACTAGAAAAATGCTTAACAATTTTATCTTTTTCCCCAATTTCAGAACATTATCACAGCTCTCCAGGCACTACAATTAATGTAAGAACCTTTGATTAGATTCACAGTTAAGTCCATAGGGTTTCAGTTTCAAAGTGCCTTATTTTACTGTGTGTGTGTGGTATTGCATGATATAATATAATATAATACTTTTAACATCATTGTCATTTATACCTTTAACATTAACTTGCTCTAACATGGTATTTTCCAACATGTCTATTTTAGTATTATGAACAAGATTACAATGTTCAGCTACAACAAGGCTATTTTCATTATTCCTAATAATATTCAGTTTATGCTCATATGACCTAGTGCAAACTCCTGTTAGCTTTCCCACATCATATATCTGATTACAGGTCAAGTGTGTTCAGCTTATTTCCAGTGCCTTCTCATCGCATTTCTATTCAGCACAGAGCTTCTACTAAGGTGATAGTTAGAGCATGTGAAGCAGTGTTCTATGGGTATGCATCTTCACATGCTCTGCATTTTCTGATCAGAAAGTGGTGTGTTTAATATAAGTAGTACATAGCACACATCTGAAAGAAGCTGTCATGGAAGACAAAAATGTAAAAATACATTATATATATATATATATATATATATATATATATATATATATATATTTATATTTACTTTGATTCACTGAAAACTCATTTCGCTGAATTTCAATTCACCCTCAAAAAATCTTTAAAAGCTCCAATCACTGAAAACTCATTTCACTGAATCGCATTTCACTGAATGTAATTACTAACAATATAAAACCAAACGTAGATGGGGGGGGCTATGCCCCCCCCACACCCCCTAACTATATATACCAACTCCAGGATTGCACTACAGTGGGGAAAAGGGCTTATACATTTGATTTGCCCAACAGTACTTACATTCAGTGAAATGTGATTCAGTGAAATGAGTTTTCAGTGATTTGAGCTTTCAGCGATTTGGTGAGAGTGTTTTGAAATTCAGTGAAATGAGTTTTCAGTGAATCAAAGAAGACTATATATATATATATATATATATATATATATATATATATATATATATATATATATATATATATATATGCTACTAATATACTGCACATTTATTTATTTATATACTTATTTACGTGCACTGATTAAAACTGACTATTTACGGGTGAATTATTTCATAAATGAAACTTGCAATTTAAACATATATTAATAAACTCTTAAAACTTTACAAAAACAATGAACAACAGTAATGTAGTTAATACAAAGTAAATATTAACAAGATGCAAAAGTAAAAAGAGTTCCTTATAAAACATATCATAATTTAAATGATTCAGAATACATTCCTGTTCACAGAAATTATTTTCTATAGTCCTAAGTTCTAGTTCCTTCATTAAGCACCCCGTATAAAAAAGAAAAAACATTTAATATCCCAATGATTAAAGCATACCTTTACATATGCTGTTAATATCAGAAACAACTCGTGGCAATCATATTTAAAAATAAGATTCTTTATTAGTTTTCAGGACACAATCCATTGCTTCTTTGCAAACAGAGTATCAGAAGGAAAGTTCTTAGCAGGTCTAATGCCTGACCCTTACATTGCTAATACAGTTTCTAACAGAGCAAAAATCCTGAGCAGTTGAAGTATGCATTATTATTATTCTTATCAATACTAGCATTTTTATCTATTCAGCAGTTTTGGATTAAGTTTTAGTGTGAGTTATTATTTGAATAACCATAATACCACAGTTCAAGTGCTGAAAATTCATTGTGCAAAGTAAAGACATCACACATTATTAAACAGGAGTTTTCTGATATTTCTATATTCAAATAAAGCAACCACATGCTCTCCTCACTATTAATAAAGGAATTGGTTTTAAGTAGGACTACTATGAGGCGATTACTTCTACTATGAAACGTTGATGTACTGAATGTCAGTGGGTTGAAAGGGTGAAAGAAATTGCTGAAACACAGAAGGGCAAAAATAAATCTGCTTTAATTACTTTTGCGGGGTGTGGCAAGCCCCTCCCCCAATCCTTCCCTATTTTACAGATACCAACTATATGGTTTCACCAACTCAAAGAAGGGAGAAATCTCCCAAACCAAGAGAACTATTGCCAGTGCACATTTAGAAACTGCACCAGCAATGACTTCCTATGAAAACAGAGTTCACTGCTATATATTTTGTCACTTTTTTTCTTCATGCTACTACCACTTGTGCAATTTCACCCCAACCAATTGCAGGGGAGCCAAAGCATTTCAATGCCATTTTTATATGTAATGTCTTTTTTTATTTTTATAGGATTTTTTTACTGTGCATGATGCTTGTTAATAGAATCTATGTGAAGTAAAGGCTGTTTGGAAATATTTGCAGAATATTCTACATAGGTGTGTTTACCATTTTTAACAAATGTATTGTGTACAATGCAGCATTAATGCATACTAGGAAAGATAGTCTGCTCACCTAAGGATCCTTACCTGATTTCCTGAGCAGTTGCTGTTCTTGGATTCCAGATTAAATTGCTTGAGCAGTGGAGGAGCTGTTTAATATCGAAGTAGAAAAGAAGCATTTAATATATATTTTTAAAAAAACATATAAAGTGGTTATGTGGATAACTTGTTTTCGAAGTTTATCTTTCAGGGTTGGAGTTATTGAATAATGCTAGTCTTTCCAATAGAATGATATTCTCTCCATGTGGTTTTGTGTGTCAGAATGCCACTTGGTAGTCTGACTTTCCCCAGTAATAGCCTTGTTTTTCCTCTATGACCTAAAATTATTAAAATGTTACTTAAAAATAATTCTAGGAATCTCTTGTTGGTTCTGATACCATCCACTACTATCCAATACTTGTATGATGATATTGTATCTTATGTTCTTAAATGATAAACATTTAAGATTTCTACTTAGCCTGTATTCACACTAGTCTATTTTCACATCATTTTATGAGGAAAATGTTTATACATATGACTGGTTAGCACACGTTACTTTGACTTCGGTAAATGTAGTACATGCTTACCAATATGAAATATACTGTCAGAGGCAACAAAATACAATGTTAAAAATAAAATTACAGTTAGGTTCACAGTTTCATTGTCATGTTTCCATTCTACTGTATTGCAGGATGCTTACTTGTCACAGCTATTTTGCAAAAATACTTCTGTCATTTTTTAATTGATATTTATTTTTAGTATTAGGCTCCCTGATCTGATGTTAGCTTTCCCTGAAGTATGTTAAGGCATACATTTTCGGCAAAACTATATTGAAATTTCCCTACAGACCTGACCAGATAAATGTCACTTCTAAGTAACCTGTATAACAGAATATTAAGACAACTGGTGAAGTTGTTAGAGTTTTCAAACTCTATGATTTTTTTAGAGGGGAATAATTGTAAATTTTTAAATTATCAGGTGATGGGTTTGAAGGCTACTGAATGCATTGTTAAAAGTAAGGTATGAAATAGGACAATGTTTTCTCTGGAGTGAATACACATACCCTTTAATATCAGATGGGCTAATGAGTATGCCCTTCTGACTTTTAAAGACATATACCATTGTCATTAAATCTTTAGAGATAGGTTCGTAGGTTCATAGGTTCATAGGTTCATACTAGGCTATCTGCCCTAGGGCATTTATAAGCCTAGCCCAGAGTTTTGTGGCTTTCGTCACCCCTTTAGTTTGAAGGAAACTATGCCCATTATTTTGCTGTGCCTCTGTCAAGCAGTGACACTGAGGTTATCCCTGGGGTATACCTGCGATCTCCCATCCATTGGTCAAGATTTCTCTTGAACAAGGCCAGCGAGGTGCTCTGCCTCACACGAACCGGGATTTTATAGGTTCATAGCACATTTTTTACTATTCATTTTTCAAATTGTAATTCATATCTTTTTCTGTGTTCTAAGATGTTACTACATATATTTACAGTAACTTGAATATATATATATATACATAATTACATTACATTAATATATATCTATATATATCTATATCTCTATCTATATCTACTCTATCTATATCTATGTATATATATATATATATATATATATATATATATATATATATATATTTACATTAGTACTGTGCCATTACTGAGGGGTTCACTGCACATTAGCAAGTCAAATGGCATCAGAAATAGTCAATCTAGGGATTTAAATCTCTTCTGCAACATCAGTAGAAGGTTTGGAGGAACAGGTATATTTCACAAAGAATAAGGCTGCTGCAGAACAAGACTCCCAATTTACATAAAAATGTTCATCCTTGTCCAGTTCCAAGGGCAACTTAGATCTATGGTTGGGAAACAAAAAATTTACCCTAGGACTGCCCTTTGTACTACTAATGGTCAAATGCAGCTCCTAAATGCTTTATCCCATGCATGGGTACTCTCAAATTATATTTAGTATGATCCCAGTTATTCTCATTGGGGTAACATAAAATTATCAGCCAAGGAATGGGTAAGGCCGATCTGTGACCAAATAAGCTAGGTTATTTCTAGCACAAGTATAGGTTAGTTTGAGCACAAAAATGGGAATTGGCTAGACTTAAAATGGCCTTCAAGGTCACCTGGCCTATCTTGGAGGTCTTCTGCGTTTATTAAAGTAATTATCATATTCAATTTTCAGTCGTCAGCATTTTTAGGTATCCTGAAACAATTTTCACTTTCATATATGAGAAAAATTGTCCAACAATAAGTGTTTCTAGTAACAAACCCATTGGGATACTATTGTATCTCATATCAGAGCGAACAGGCAACCTCCGTGTCACCCAAAATTGTTGAATTCCATTGCTTCATATTTTACTCAGATAATTAAGCATGAATTGACATTTAGTGCATTCAGTTTGTAAAATATTTTCTGTTTGGAAATAATGTCAGATGCCTTACTTAGCAAGGTCAAGATAAGCAGTATTATGTCTGTCCTGTTGCAAGTGTCGTTGTTACCTCTTTAAGAAATGCCACAAGATTCAAAGGAAAGAACCCCCCCCCCAACAAACCCAAACTGTTCCATAGCTAATGGAAGTTAGCCCTTTGTCATTTTAGATATGCTTCCTTATGGCTGTCTTTATGATTGTACATAGAAAACCAGTCAGAATGATGAGTGTAAAATTGTTTGGGCCTAACATGACCTCTCTTCATTATGGACTGGTTTTAGCACGGCCTGTCACTATAGTTCAGAGATATGACATATAGTAATATTTTGTTTAACATGATTGATAAGTTTATGATTGCGTTTTCCTGGATCCTATAAAGGAAAACATCTGGGGTATTGCCTTGTTCTTGGGAACTTGACTTATTTTTTCTTTTTTATGTCTGTAGATCTCTTGTATGTCTATAGCTTTTTATGTGTCCCCTTGTGTCTATAGCATCTGACATATATCTTTGCTTACTGTGAAATTTTCACTCATTTTTTACAGATATATTCTTAGAAGTACACATGCAACTATACTTTATTTCATACATATAATTGAAATGTCTCTCCTCCTTCCTGGAAAAAGAAAGAAAGAATAAAAACAGGCTTAATAAAATGTATTTTAATAAAGGAAAAGGACAAAAAAATGCCTATTTCTAATGTATCTGCTGTTCAGACATTTCTTTTCTCTTTTGGGACAGAGGTACTGCATGTAACCTAAGTTATACATCAACATACAAGTTGATTCTAAGGCGGAGAGAGATAAATCACTGAGTGTGATAAAGTTGGTATGATTTGATTAGAAACACAAGTATGAGTAAGGAAGAGCTGATAGGGATGGGAGCAGAGTGACAAGTCTGCACCTCCTCACTCATCTCGGGGGGGGGGGCTATGGGGCATATATCAGGGAACCTTCTACTGGTTCTGACTTCCAGTGAAGACTTGAACGAAGGGTGCATTGGCTTACAAGAGAAGCTGGGTGGCTGAGGCTGTCACCAGAAAAGTGGGGATAGATCTCCCATCAGCCCATTGCATGCCTAACCCTGGCACACAAGGAAGACATAGGGCAAAAAAAATACACATTGGTAGCTAAATGACTCCCTGGATGACAGCTATGCTGCTATCACATTGGCCGTCCAAATGGCAGCAAGTATTTGAAAAGTTATGCAAAGAAAAAAATTACAAATCAGCTTACAACCTGGTGAATGCAGACAGTTAACGTTAGCAGTTTCTAGTATTTTCACCTGAAACTTATACTGCATCTATTTCTTCGGTGTATAACATATGTAATAGCTGTTATTTTGTTTTAATAAGAAAATGCTTTTTTGACTTCATAGAACATCTGGCATTAATTATACACATTTCATATTAGGCATACATTTTCTTTGCTGCTTTATTTCATAAAGTAACATCAATAAACAGATATGTGGTAACATTAAACTGCAGCTAATGAAGTTGTGAGCATGCATTTAATTATGGTAGTGCAGTCTGACATTTAAGCACCCCTAACAGCCTGCATAATACAGCTGTTCCTACACACACCCATGCCCAGTTACAGATGGAGGTCAATGACTGTACTTCCAACATAAGCATTATCAAGTCAAAAGTTTGAATGCAGTGGAAAAGCACTGTCCACATTTTTACTTCTCTGTCTCTCACTTCCTCATTTTTCTGACTTTGCAGAGAACAATTACTGCAGTATTCAATCTATAATGTAAGTCAATATTTGACAGTGATGAATGTTGCGTTTATGTGCACATATCTACTTAACTGGTAAGTAATAAAAAAAATAAACATTTAAGATCTAATCACTACACTCCAGCTCCATCAGCCTGACAAAACACCCTCAGATCCTGGAAGGGGCTACATAAGTATTTTATAGTACAAGCCTTCATGCCTGATCACTTTTTCCTAGGTGAAAGTCTGATTCGTTTGCATATATTTCTCACACTGTAATCATTGTTTAAAGTGACTGATAGAGTGGTTAGACTGGTACCTTCACATTCTTTGAAATCACTAAATTCCATCTGAGAAAACACCTACAGTGTTAATATTTGCTTTTTTAAGACCATTTTTATAAATGAGATAAACATTTTCAACTAATCCTGTTGGCCTGTGAAGTTATATGGCAATGAACAAAAATTGTTTGATATTTACATGACATGATTAGGTACAAGCCACACAAGCCATAATATTAACTACATCATGTGTAAAATAAATAGGAAATCTTAAAACGAGATAAACAAGAAACTTGTAATGAGTTTAATCTTTGTACTTTATAGAGACTTGCAGTCCTCATTAAAATCCACATCTGAGCTGGGGGTTTCAGCAATATAATACTATCAAAATATTAATTATAATTTCCACAGCAAAATGAACATATGACATCTTATAAAAGTCACACTACAGATTTTCAGACATTCTGTGAAATACTGCATTTCCTATAAATTATTTGAACTTAAAGGGGAATCTCTTTCCAAGCAAATATTAAGAAAATAAATTGTCCCAAATCACCTATGGCACTGCCATAACATTTGCATTTTTTTCTAATGAAATATTCTGTGGTTTCACTGCTCTCTAAAACAAGAAATTATTTTTACATTTCTTTTATACTGACTGCCAATGGTCTGCAGGTATGGCCATGTGTAGTTATTGAATGGCAACAGGCTGGAATCCTTTTGTTACCTGTGAATATGTGGCAGACTGAGATACCACCCCCTTCTTTATCCCCATACTATGGGTACATGATGTAGCACCAACATATTTATGTAACATTTATGCTCTGCAGTCAAAAGTATTGTGGTGTAGTGGTGGGTTAATGTAAAGGAATTTGTAGCTTTTGTGTGCTTCTTACATTTTAGTAATTATTGATGTTAATGTTTTACACAATATTTTTAGAGAGTTTTTTTTACCCTCTTCCCAGTTTTTGCATATCCTTTCCAACATACATAGAACTAAAGAAAACCCTATTGTGCCTCGATTAGCCTTCCTTGTCATGTGTAACCCTTCACCTCTCCCAGCTCTCTAAAGGAATGTAATGGCTATTCATTGGCATTGCTACATTCTGAAGCAAACGATGCGAAGGTGACTATATAAACCAATAAATGTCATTCTTACTGCCAGCAGGGGCTGACCATGAAAGTCCATACTTCTTAGAACAATGGAGATAAGCGGATAGTGTACTTCTCTGCATGTTTGCCTGGATTGCCTTGTCATATTCCTACAATTTCTCTTTACAAATACTGAAATTCACATGGTTCCCTGGCCTATATTAGTACTCACATTAATGGTGATTAAGACCTTGCCTTCACTCACAGCACAAAATGCTGACCGCTAAGATAGAACAGTGAACCCAGGATGCATGTGGCACAGATAAGCATGAAACCTCTACACCAGTGGGTCAGCTATTCAAATGACTATTGATACATGATATATTTCATTTACCTGGTACTACAATTCATAATTTCAAAAATGGTAAAGGTATTGTTACATTTTTAAAAACACGTTTATTGCATTATCACTTGTGACACAGGCAAGCTTACATTTATATAAAGTAATCAAACCATATTACCAAGTTCACAATCACAAACATTTTACATCACATATATCCTATAATCCAGGCAACATTACATAAATTATTAATTTCTTGTCCCTCTTAAACTACATTTCTCATCCAAAACACTTTTTCTGCTTGTATTGTTCCCAAAATGTCCATTTGTTTATGTGATTTACTCCTGCTCTTTTCTAAATATCTCGCCTCATCTTCTTTTATTTCTGTTAAAATATTCACTACTTCAGGTACAGATGATTTAGATTTTGATTTCTATTTTCTAGTGATTGTGTTTTTGGCAGCCACTAGATCCTGTATCCCAGCTCAAAAATCATTTTCTTAGTTATACTCATTTGCTCGCCCAGTACTCCAAATGGAGATCTCTGCAGGAAATGTTTAAAGCATGTCAGTTTACAGTAAACTGTCAGTTAATCTGCACCCATGGGGATTGGTAGATGCCAGATAACTGTAGTTTCTGGTTGCTTGAGAGTTACCATTAAAACAGGCCTGACTAAAATTGTACCCTATACTATTTGTTTGGTTTGACTTGTTCTTAGGTTGGGGAGAGGGAAGTTATTCCTATCTTCCTTTTTAAAACTCTAAAACTCTAAAAATGTAAGGTATGTTTCTGCGGGGGGGGGGGGGGGGGCAGAAAGTGCAACACATGAAAATGTATTTCTTTGATTTTTTTTTCCGGTTGCTTGAGAGTTTTGGTTGCTTGAGTTCCAGTTAACTGAGAGTTTACTGTACAGTATTACATTCCCAAAAAATATGTTCCCAGTTAACTCTATTTTCCCCATCACATCTCCAACATTTGCCATCTACCTGAGGAAAAATTGGAGTCTACTTGGTGTATAAAAGTATCTATGCAACCACTTCCAGGCAAAAATCTTAAATCTTCTAGACTTTGTTGCACATTTAGGAGCCATATATGTATGTCCTCCCATTGTTTCTTTGTGAATTGCATATCAAACCTCTCTTCCCAATCTTTTCTGACTGCTTCTGATTGATTCCTATAATTATCATGCAATAGTATTCATTCCTTTAGATTTCTACATGGTACATGCGATGTGTGTGTGTGTGTGTGTGTGTGTGTGTGTGTGTTATGTATGTATATTGGGGAACATGCACAAACCTTTAATATACAGTTAGCTTTGCTATTACTAACTCACAGTGATCTGTGCTGTGTTAATGAACTAGCCCATAGGTGTTTGTTACTGAATGTAGACAAGTCAAGCATCTTTGGGTCTTGAATTGTACTGTCCCCAAATAGTACTTTCCATGCTGGATTTTAGATGTGACTTGTGACAAGCAGCATTAACATATCAGTGTGTATCTTTTACTGAGTTGGCTTTCTGGTATGAGACCTGTTCTACTTGAAGTTTACATCAATTTAACAGAGATCACTGCTTTTATTTCTTGAGTGTGTGTGTGTGTGTGTGTGTGTGTGTGTGTGTGTGTGTGTGTGTGTGTGTGTGTGTGTGTGTGTGTGTGTGTTGTAGGAGGCATAAGTAAAGATTTGACATCTAAATTTGCTTATAGTTTTTATGGTATTTTCTCCAAATGTCTTTATCTGGTATGCAGGTAAATCTGTTTCTAGCTCTTGTCTCACTATGGCCAATATCATGTTTGACTCTTGGCTTAAAATGAAGTCCAGAGCATAGTTACATGCAGACATTATAGTATTCTGAAGGTTGTAGTAGAGAAAATAAAATTTCTGCATTAGAGATTTAACAAAGTAGTGTGGAGCCTCATGGCCAGCTGGGGATTACACTGAGAGCTGGAAATACAAGCTGGAAATGCTAATCAAGTGCCTTCTGTTGGTAAAAGTACTGTAGCACCAGGGTCTAGTTCTGTAATGTTAGATACTGCCAAAAACATAGCAGAATTGACAACTGTGACTAAAGAATACATTAGTCCCTGTCATTAGCTTGGCAGGTTGCACACTTAAAATTGATGCTGAGAAGATTAGAAAGTTGTGGGTTTCATCCCTAGTCCAGATGCTTAGATTCTTCTTCAACACTGACGTTCTGGTACAGTTTATGAATGTGCTGGAATTCCCAGGCACTGACCTTCAGATAAGAAAATAAGGAAGTGCTATGTACTTGTGTTTCTGGAAGCTTATATGATGTTCATGGTTCCAGATCACCTTACAAAAAGAATAAGGGTCTTGTTTTATTTACAGCTCAGAAGTTAAATATGTTTGTGTCTTTCGGCTTTTCCCGGTTAGGGGTCGCCACAGCGGAACTCCGGTCCGCTAATGATTGGCAGTAGAGTTTTACTTGCTGGCTTGCCAGGCCTAGCGCACAACCTTCAATGATGGAATGCCCATTCACGCATGTCACCCCACAGAAGACGCTCTAACTGAGAATCGAACGGGCGACGTCTAACTGTGAGGCGACAACGCTACCACAGCACCACCACCGCAGTACATTCAGAAGTTAAATATAAGACATTAAAAAACTATACAAATAAGGCTACATGACTATTAATATTTTGCATTATTTTCTATTCCCCTTCTCTAAAAATGTGTCTGAGGTTTCTTATTTTAATGCAACATTCCTTATTTGCTAAAATAATACTACAACTTCCTACCCAAATTTGCCCTTCCAAAGCAGTGGCAGCAGCCTTGTTCTTGTTTTAAACACCCATCTCTTATTTATACATATCATCTGTATCTTTCTCCATTTTCAAGTTTTATTATTTATTTATTTGACATTTGTTGACTGGGTTAGTCCAACTGGACAGAGCCACTTTTCAGCAGAGACCCAAGGAGAAAAGTTCCAGTTGTATAAGTCAAGCAAGAATAAAAAGGTACATAATATGACATAAGAAACTAAGAATAAAATTAATTACATACAAGAATTTAAAAAAGTACTTTCAGGATAATATGTGACATCACTTCAAGGAAGAAGTTTATAATATAAACTATTGTTTGAAATAAAGTGTTTGGGCATATATAGAAGTAAATCTAAAACAGGAACAAGATTCAGTTAAGCTAGGAGAGGGAGGGGGAGTTAATTTTGTGAGTAGACATTTAGGATAGTAGAGAAAAGAGTAGGGAGACGCAATTAGGTAAATAAAGGTAGATAACAGATAGACAGGATGAGTTTGGAGGGGGACGTTTATGAGAGTTAATGGTACTTGGGGGCAGGAGAGGTTTAGCTTTTTCCTCTAAATCTATTTCTCACTTTGTAATCCAAGAAGTTGTGTTGTAGTCCTTCTTTTTTCTCTTCCCATAATGTCACCTTTCTCTTCCTTTCTTTTTTTTTAAAACAAAAAACATCTTTATTAAATTATCACACATGACATAGGCTATTATGCCTTTATATAAATGAAGACAAACCATAGCGACATAAATTTAGTTGCAAAAATTATCTCAAACCATATTTGCAAACATTATACATCAATTACAATCTATCTCGTCATTGTCAGTTAGACATTACATAGCTCATTCAAATACTGCCTTCTTTCAATTACCACAATTCCCATTTTGTCTGTGTAATTTGCTCCTACCCTTTTCGAACAATTCCAATTCCAGTTGTTTTATTTCTGTTAGTATATTCACTACTTCTAGTACAGTTGCTTTAGACTTTGATTTCCATTTCTAGTAATTGCTTTTTTTTTTTTTTGGCGGCGACCATAATTGGACTCAGCAAGGCCTTACTATGTCTAGGCAATTCCAATTCTGTATCATAGCTCAAAAAAAATCATTCCCTTAGTTACACCAATTTGCTCAGCCAGTATTTACTCCCAGAAAATATGTCTCCAATCATGTCTTTCCTCCCCATCACACCTCTAACATTTGCTGTCTATCGGAGGAAAAATACTTTGGAGTCTACTTTGGGTACAAAAATACCTATGTAAATACTTTCTAAATCTTCTAGACTTTGTTGTATATTTGAGAGACATGCATATATCCCCCTTTGTTTCTTCCAATCTCTCTTCCTAATCCTTTCTAGCCTCCTCTGATTGATTCTTGTAGTTTTAATGTAATATTTTACATGCTGTACTAATTATTCCATTTTTAACAGCAACATATGTTCTAGATTCTACTAAAACTCTACAAATGCTTGTCTTTTGCTTAGGATCACCCGGTTTCTTTCTCTTTGTCTATACTCTGATATCAGTCCTTGATAGGGAAGGCAATCTTTAGCCTGCAGTCCAAATAAATTCTTGGCCTATTCACATTCTATTACCTTTCCCTCTCCAGTTATTTTCTCCCAGTACCTTGGACCTTTCTCTTCCTTTCGTTCATTTTTGTTCCTCATCATAGTCTTTAAAAGAATAGTGTGCAAAATTCTACATAAAATCCCATAAAATCATGTGTTTTATTTTCTTATAATAACTTCTTATATTTGTATAGACAACTTATACAGCTTATTGTAGTTTCTTTTGAGAGGCACATGACTTAGATCCTGTTGCTTGCATGTGTATTTCTGCGAAGGGGTCTAATTTCAGAATAGTGACCTGTAAGAGAGAATTTGTCCTCTGTAAAAAATGATGTTTTAAACCTATTACATTTGCTTGTACAGTGTAAGAGTTTAAATAACTGTTATACATGTTTCTGAGAACTCTGGCTTATGCAACATGAGCAAATCGGAGCTTTTGGGCTATGAGTTTGGGTCTTTTTTTAAGATATCATGAAAATGTGCACTGTGGTTGAGAAACCTACATGAGAAAATCACACCAGAACTATTGCAACTTCCTTTTTCAACTACAAACTGTTTGCTAGAGAGTACTTTAATAATGTAAAGAGACTACCAAACAACAGCTGGAATCTGCTGCAAGAATTACATTCATCTTGACCATGAAATGAAAAACACAAACCTTCACTAGCATTCCTTAAAAAAATTAACCTTTTCTTCAGGTATAAAAATGATTTATACATATTACAGGCTGACTGTCCTGAGTTTTCCAAGCCAGACAATTAGAACACATCCTTGAAAGCTATTAGTTTCTTACCAGAGGAAATTGTCTTTACTGGAAACTTAAATTACATGTGAGAATTTTGACTGGATTTCTACAAATCACACTTCTGTCACAAAATGATATAACTGGAAGAATTTTCTTTATTTCTTGTTTAATAATATCATGAATAATACTGATAGCTTGTACCCTGACATACAAGTTCCATCACCAAAAAAGCCAAAAAAATATGTAAAGGACAAAATATATTTACAATGATTTAAAAACAGATCATCTGCTTCTTAAATAAGATGTTAGATCCTTTAACCATATTGCCTTTTGAAAATGTATCAATACCACAGAAAAAATACTTTGAAAAAGTTACAGCTCTGTATTATTTAGCTCACATAATTTCTTACCAGAAGATCCATACTGTTTAAAGTTTAAGAAAGTTTACAAAAGTGCATGATTTACATATGTCTGTCCTACTAATGACAAGCCATGTTAAGCCTTCTGTTTTTGATGTTCATATTTCTGAAGTTTTACTCTTTAGTCAGCCAGCAGATGATCTAATTAATGATTAAGTGAAGAAGGGTTGTCAGAACCTCATTCAAAGGAATGTACAATGCTCATACTTTTAATGTCCAAGAAATTATCCGCCCTCCCAAAATGACATTTCTATTTTAGGTACTCTCTAATAATTAATCTTGAGGACAGAGACAGTATAAAGAAAAATGATCACTGGCTATCACAAAGTATGGAGAAAAAAAAATACCACATGAAGTTATCAAAGTGACAACATAACAATTCCCCTTCTCATTTTCCATGGGAGGACATTTTTACCAACCTCTTGACAGTAACCATAAATACACTGTTTTTTAAAACAGTAGTTCAAGGTTATACTGTAGAGATTTTTTTCAGGAACTAAGTTCATTGTTTCTCCAAACCTCCTTTGTATCAAGTAACACTGGTAATATAGTAGTTGACACTCACAGAAACAGGGCAGGGCTGCTATACCAGATTGTTTCTATCTTCAAAAAGGACAGCATCTTGAAACCGTTGCTATGTCTGTTTGACTTAAAACACTTTTGTCAAGTAAAAAAAATAATAATAATATTTCAGAATGATAACACTGAAGACACTGCTGCCCTTTACAGGACAGTGGTTCCTATGTGGAAACAATAGTTGCAGAAGTTGCATATCTACGTATTCTAGTAAAGCCATTGCACAGAAAATACCTTGGGTTTTTAATAAACGACCGTCATTTTCAGTTTTCATCTCAGCCGTTTAAGTATACCATAGTCCTCAGAGCACTTACCAACTGATTAGCCATGGCATTTGCATATCTCAGAAAACAAAATATGACCATGTTCCCTTATCTGGATGATTGCCTTTTGGTAGTTTAGGCTTAGGAACTATCAGCTCAGTACATCAGCTTAACTATCTCGACTGAAATAAAGTTTTCTCTCACGGCATGCTACTGGAAATTCAAAATGTGATGACAGACTGTATGCAAAGTAGAGCAAACCAATGAAAGTTATTAGTTAGGAGCCCTAGGATATATGTCATCCTGAATTTTTCTAATATGTTCATAGGTTCATAGGTAGGTACTAGGCTATTGGCCCTGGGGCCTATATAAGCCTAGCCAATTGTTGAAGTCAATCATTTTGTCCTTATATTGTGGTATCATTCTGGGTGATGGCAGGATGCTACTCAGGGCTAGGGTCATACCTGCCTGGGCCACATGATCTGAGAGCTCCTCCATGTCTCTTTTCATGTAGTCCAGGGAGGTACGACTCAAGTCATTCACTCCAACATGGACAATGACAGAGTCATATTTGTACTTGTTGTGGAGTGACTTGAATGCATGCATTATGTGGTGGATCCTGGCACCCGACAAGCAGCTGACTGTATTTTTCTCCTTGTTCAGCCTGGTGAGTGGGACGTCAGTGTGCCTGACTATAGAGTCACCTATGACTAAAGTGTTAGGTACATTGTCTTGCCTTAGGGACTGTTGCTGGGTGGCACACTAGAGTTGTGAGCTATGTGACACTTTGGTTGTGATTGGTGTTTGTTTGCATTTCAGCTTCAGAAGTCCTTGTTGCTTGGGCAGGTTACAGTTAAGGGCCTCCGCATATGTAGATTTAATGTTGCTATGTGTGGGTGTTGGTGGTGTGGGTTTAGAAGGGCTATGTGTTGCTTGAGGTGTAGTGTAGGTGTTAACCTTCTCCTCTTGACTGTCTAGCACAATCTTGAGTGGAGAGAGCTTTGCTTCCAGTTTGGCTATGTAAGTGCATCTCTCACAGGTTGTAGTGTTGGGTGGTAGGAGGAGTGGGTTGTCTGTGTACATGAGGCAATTGCTGCATTGCCCCAGTATGCCCAGATTCACCAGGTGTTCAGGAGAAATCACCGGAAGCTGACCCTTGGACATGCCTGGTTTGGTGCTTTTTTTGTAAAGTACAGAAGATGTTTTCCCTTGCCTTAGCAAGGTACTTTGCAATTATATGCTGTTTAGTGCCTATGGTTAATTTCTCCTTATTAACAAGGAGAGTTGAGTGCTTGTATCAGTTTAGGGCTTCCTAGTGCTTTCCAGCACGTATTAGAGCAAGTGCTAGTCAAGGGATGCTTAAAGGTAACTTGAAAAAAATGGTTTATCCTAAACACTGCAGTGTGCACTAGGTAAGTTAGATGTGAAAGTAGGTAACTTAAGTTTTACCTGTCTAAAAAGTTAAGTTTTAGTGGAGAGTCGCTATTTTTAAAACAGCAAGATAGATTGAAAGAGGGTGGTAATTTTGTATTCTGGTACTATGGAATACAGTAGGATGGCCAATAAATTTGAATAGCTGAAGGGGAGTGATTTCACAAAATGATAATTTGTGCTTACTCACACAAGCCAGTGAAAGCAGAGAGAAAATGAGATATATGGTCAAATTAACATAAGAGGGAGCCAACTAGAAAGACAGTGGTATTTAAGAACACAACAGTAAGTGGGTGGGTGAGTGGGAAAAAAATTCTGCCTGACTCACAAAAGACAGAGCTGTGGTCTCTTTTGAAGTTTTAATATGCAGTTAAAAGCATAATACAAGTAAAACGCAAGGTTAAGGAAACAAATCACAGTATTCAAAATATAAAAAGGCAATAAAGTAATACAAAATACAATAAATAAAGAGCAAACTAAACTTTCCTTCACAGCAAAGTGTAGCAGAGTCTGGTGAGCTTTTCTAGTAAAGCTCTGAAATGTTTTATTTTACCCCTTAAATAGAAGGTTTAGCTCCTAGCTCCACCCCCTCAGTTCACAAATGATTAACCTTAAGTGACCTCTTCTATCTTATGTATGAGTCCTTAATTGATCAGTTCTAATTTCTGCCTGACTCATAAGAGACAGAGCTGTGGTGTCTTTTGAAGTTTTAATATGCAGTTAAAAGCAGAATACAAGTAAAACACAAGGTAAAGAAAACAAATCACAGTATTCAAAATATAAAAAGGCAATAAAGTAATACAAAATACAACAAATAAAAAGCAAACTAACCTTTCCTTCACAGTAAAGTGTAGCAGAGTCTGGTGAGCTTTTCTAGTAAAGCTCTGAAATGTTTTATTTTACCCCTTAAATAGAAGGTTTAGTTCCTAGCTCCACCCTCTCAGTTCTCAAATGATTAACCTTAAGTGACCTCTCCTATGTATGACTCCTTAATTGATCAGTTCTAATTTCTGCCTGACTCACAAGAGACAGAGCTGTGTTCTCTTTTGAAGTTTTAATATGCAGTTAAAAGCAGAATACAAGTAAAACACAAGGTAAAGAAATCAAATCACAGTATTCAAAATATAAAAAGGCAATAAAGTAATACAAAATCCAACAGATAAAAAGCAAACTAACCTTTCCTTCACATCAAAGTGTAGCAGAGTCTGGTGAGCTTTTCTATTAAAGTTGTGAAATGTTTTGTTTTACCCCTTAAATAGAAGGTTTAGTTCCTAGTTCCACCCGCTCAGTTCACAAATGATTAACCTTAAGTGACCTCTTCTATCTTATGTACGACTCCTTAATTGATCAATTCTAATTTCTGCCTGACTCACAAGAGACAGAGCTGTGGTCTCTTTTGAAGTTTGAATATGCAGTTAAAAGTAGAATACAAGTAAAACACAAGGTAAAGAAATCAAATCACTGTATTCAAAATATAAAAAGACAATAAAGTAATACAAAATACAATAAATAAAAAACAAACTAACCTTTCCTTCACAGCAAAGTGTAGCAGAATCTGGTGAGCTTTTCTAGTAAAGGTAAAGATATGCCAGGATTCCCAGGCATATCTGGCATCACCAACAAGATACCCTGTGCTAAGTTACCCCTCACAAGTCATTTGTAAAGGTTACACATGTGCTAGATGTGAAAGTCATGACAATTGTCTAGGTGGCCTGCATACACATTGTAGATAATATTCTGTACATTACAGACCACCTACTAGTTGATGGAGTGATACCCTGTGCAGTAAATGTATGCCCTTCTCAGTTCACTCTGTGACCTTTATTTTAAAGTTGGTATAGTCTGTGGACCTCAGAACCTTTGAGAAAAGGAATATATCATAGAACTCCAGCATGGTGTTGGCCCCTTTCCTCTGAGGTACATAGGAACCACATATGCTTCCCAGCATGCTGAAGTATGGCATTGAAAAACTAATGAAGCATTCTCATGGGAGAGGCATATGATACACTTACTGTGTCTGCAGTAGATCATTAAAAGGTCCCTGTAGCTAATATATGTAAACCTACAATACATATACCTTTGTAACAGCAGGGATAGATACTCCATGACCCTCACAGTGCTGGAGATGAGGCTGACATATTTCCATGATTTGCTGCATAGTGTCACTGTCCACATTATACTGGCCTCTTTATGTTGGTATCATGGAGGACATGAAATGTTAAGCGTGGTCAGATGACCTTGCACATCTGCTGGCAACATCATGCATCATTAGGCAAGCTATTTGCCATGAAAGCCTCCTCCAGGTACATATTTTCAATGGTTGTGGCAATCCCTCAACATGTTTGTGCAATGTACCCCATCTGTATATGTGCATATGGCTGAGTACAAATCTAAAGTGAGTACAGATCGCTGTGTGGCATTCAGACATTTCTGAATCAATCCACCATTTCTTTTGCCTCATTATCATATGCAGCACTTCATGGTTTACCACATTATTTGTCTTAGCCAGTCATGCAATTGGGGTTTCTGAACAGCACACACACACTGTGTGTGGCTGTTCATCACAAAGATTTGCTTAGGATGATGCAGCAAAGTTTTCTGAATTCATTCTATTAAATTTTCCTTTTATAAATGCAACACAGGTCTTTTGATCCATTGGTATTATATCAAAGCTATAATAAGTCAGTAATGCACCTTTAGATCTTTTTTCAATGCCTTTCAATGCCAAGTCTTAAAATTAATTTTAGTCAGGATATTAATCTTTGCCCCAGCGTGAAGTTTAAAACGGACACTTTTATCATTAAATCAGTTACTCAGTTCACTGATTCTTTTTGTGGTAACATTCCTGTATATCTACCAAGCCACGGTGATGCAGCAGTAGCGTTGTTGCCTCACAGCAAGAGGTTCTCCTGTTCGATTCTCGGCTGGAGTGCCTTCTGTGTGGAGTCTGCATGTCCTCCCCACGGTCAAGTGGCATTCGAAAGTCATGCATGAATGGGTGTGCCTTCGTTGAAGGTTGGGCGTCGGGCTGGCAACTCGGCACCATAAAAAACCTACTGCCAATCATTAGCGGACCGGAGTTCTGCTGTGGCGACCCCTAACCGGGAAAAGCCGAAAAGACAAATAACAACATTCCTGTATATCTACCCTTTTTTTGCAGAAACAATACCCATGGCACACATATCTGTAGCATTCACAAATAATTAATTTGCTCTTTCTGACTGAGGAACTGAACAGTATGAACTTCTGTTTGCATCAATTAATTGCAAAACTTTTTTCTACACATTATCTTTACTTTTTATATACTTTTGTACATTTTGGAGAAGTGGTTCAATAAACCACAGTTTCTGAATCCTTTATTCAAAGGTAGACCCGACTTTCCCTTTTGTTTATAACCACTCTCCAAGTGATATCTGTTTAGTTGAAACTTTATTAATTTCATATAAATTAGATAAAGGAGAAGTATGAATATTAAGAATATGAAGGATTGGATAGAAGAACAGAACTGTTCAAAGGTTGATGAAATGGGGAAGGATACATAATGTTTAATGAAAGGGTAAAGTAGAATTTCACAAGAGCAATAAATGAAAATGATGGAAAGATTTATGAGTAATGCTAGGAATCTGAGTAGAAAATGTCAGGATTGAAGGTAGTAATTACAGAAGGAGGGGAGGATGTGATGGGAAATACTGAAATATAGTCAAATAATAATAGATATTAGGATTTGCTGATCTCTGCTTTTAGGACCTTCAGGCACAATAGACGATGAAAAGGCAGAACTATAGTATATGCAAAGGAAGAGACTGACTGAATATAGTGGGAAATGAAGAGTGGGATGGTTGGAAGTAGCAGGAGGAAGAATGAAATGTCAGCTAGAGAGGCAGAAGGGGTAAGACATATTGATACATATACACCATCTATAAAACTCTGTGTATCTAGAAGGGACAAGGAGATGCTTATGTAGTTGGGGGTGTGAAGGATTATGGAAGATTTCAGCCTGCCAGAGAAATCATTGTTAGAATGTCAGAAAGAATTAAGTTACAGAGGTAACTGAACAGGAGGGGTTCATAAGGAGGGAAGGAATGAGTGGCGCACAGCTACAATTATCCCTCTCCACAAGGGGGGGGGTCCACCTTGGATCCCGGGAACTACAGTCCCATCAGTCTGACGAGCCTGATCTGCAAGGGCATGGAATGCATTATCATGCAGCTTATAAACAAAGACACTGGCAACCTTCAAACACGGGACCCCACCCAGTTTGGGCTCGTCAGGGGCTGATCTTGTCTCCTGAACCTGATTGATTCCTTTGAATCAGTCTCCAGAGCTGTGGACGAGGGTAAGGCAGTCCACACAGCCTATCTGGACCTCGCCAAGGCCTTTGACACCATCCCCCACTCTGGAATCATAGATAAACTTACTAAGCTGGGCGTAAATCCCTACGTCACTGGATGGGTTGCCAACTGGTTTACTAACAGAACCCAGACTGTAAAAGTAGCCGACTCCAAATCCAGCTCCACACAAGTGACAAGTGGAGTACCTCAGGGTACAGTCCTGGGACAGCTCTTGTTTGGCATCTTCTTCTCTGAAGTACAGGCCAACACTAAGGGACTCTGGCTAACAAAGTTCGCAGATGACTGCAAACTGGGAGACATTATTGAATCCCTAAATTATGTGTATATTCTACAAAAGAGCCTTACAGAAACAGATGCTTGGTGCCAGAGCCATGGGCTCAAGCTTAATGCCAAGAAATGTATAGTTATCCCCTTTGAAAAAAAACATGTACCCATGAATTACCACATAGGTGGCAGTACACTAAACACTGAAAGTGTGATGAGAGACTTAGGGACACAGGTGGACAGTGGTCTCACCTTCAATAACCACATCGCCACAACAGTCAGGAAATCCTTCTATGTGGCACACCAAATCACTAAGCGCTTTTCATCCAGAAAAAAGGAGGTCATTGTCCCACTGTACTCATCTCTCATTAGACCCATTATAGAGTACAATGCCCCGTGTTGTATGTACCTCACAAGACATCTGCAACAGCTGGAAAGGCCACAGAAATACCTCAGTAAAAGAATCACAAGCCTAAAGCAGATGCCCTATGCTGACCATCTAAAAAAAAACTCCAGCTATACTCTGTGGCATATCGTCTTCTCAGAGGCAATCTCTGCTTAACATACAAGGCCATGTCAAACCCTGAGCTGTTGGACATGCTCCACTTAAAGAAATCCCAATCCCTCAGAGCCACACGCTCCAAGGATCTAAACCTTGTCATCACAATGAACAAAACATGCTGGAGGGATAAGTTCCTGACCCAGGGACTCCCCATACTCTGGAATAGACTACCCATACATGTCAAGCAGAGCACCTCCTTGGCCCTCTTCAAAAGGAACCTTGGCGATTGGATGGGAGATACGAAATTCACCCTGGGGATCACATCAGTTGCCCTGCTAGACAGGGGTCCAGGGAAGTAAATATTGTGGGAAGAAATATCCAGTGAATTTTTATAGCTAGGCTTGTATAGGCCCTAGGGCCAATAGCCTAGTACCAACATATGAACCTATGAACCTATGATGTTGAGATGGTAATATACAAGGAAAAAGAAGTTGAGAACCAAAACGTGAGGGCACAATTAGGAAATAACAACCATGCTACAGTATGGTTCATACTGGGGACTGGAATGATGAGGAAATTAGAAAGGAAGGCAGGTATGAAAATAAGGGACAATCAAGACTGACTTAAGGGATTGAATGGGGAGTGATGGGATGATTATGGATAAATAATCAAAGAAGCAGTCTAGAAACTAATAGTGAAAGGGCTAGGCAAATCACAATCGTCATGTGAAACAAGAGGTCAAAGTAGTTCAATATAAGGAACAGAAGCAGCTCTTACAGCCAAAGAAAGGGTGTATAAGCACTGGAGAAAGACAGATAAGTGTTTTAGAGACTACTACTCTGACAGAAGGATATCCAGAATAGTATGGAAAGAGGTGCAAATGGAATGACGACTATCAGTTGGCATAAAATGGAGGAAAAAAGTATTTTCCGTGTACATATGAGAAAGCAAAAAAACAGGAAATATAACAATCTATGAAGGGCATATCTTATAAAGAAGCACAGGAACAGGCTGGGATATTGAAGGATTTCTTCTCTTCAGAAATCGCCAAGGAAAGGGGGTGGGGGGATATCAGCTTGGAAGGGAAGGAGGGCAGTGACATGAATAGATATGTGACTGGTGATGTTAATGCGGGTGGAAAAAAGTGAAAGGCATAGAGAGAAGACAAGGCTCAAAGTCCAGACAGGAACCTTGTGGATACTAAAGCGGATCACCAGAATACTAGTGGAGCATCTCAGAAACTGATTTAATAAAGTCTTTAGATAAGGGGCTGTCCCAAGGGGCTGGAAGTAGAACATGGTTATAGCTATACTGAAAAACGTCTTAATGTATGTACCAGGGAAATGTAGATCAGTTGTCTTAATACCTGTGGTAGGCAAGTTAACGGAAAGAATGTCAGCACAAGGCTTAGTAATTTCCTGGAATAAAACAACCTACAGGATAAAAATGCATTATGGATTGACAGTCAAGCAACCCTTTCAAACAAACAAATTCAGTTATAGGGACATCCACTTACCTAACTGATCTGCTAAATAGCTCTTTAAGATACTTCGTCAGAACTCTGGAAACTAGGTAAACCTCTTTGCAGATGATACCACAATAACAATACAGTGTATTCTTCTTTACTGAAGAATAAATGAGCTGACCAGGTAACTGGAGAGGTGAGCTGATAACTGACAGACAGGAGGGATAACAAGGATAAAAAATAAAGGTACAACAAAAAAAGTGTGTTTAAAGTGGACAAAGGCAGAGGAAAATGCAATACAAAAACTTTGTCTAATTCTGAAGACTTTTCAAGGAGAAGGACGGTGGTATGATAAAAATCCAATGGAAGGAAAGAAGGATTATAAGGTTGTAGACTGGACAGTCTACAAGGATACTCTCAACAGACTGGTCAGCAGGGGATGCAGAGACTGAATTATGAAGAAACAATTTGTTGGGCAGGACAGAGCATGACCTAGAGCAATGGGGACTCTTCAGTTTTTTACAAGTACAATCAGTGGTAGATAAATGTATAAAAAACTTCAGTACTGATGGTGAGGTTCAGACTATAGAAACTTTGAAGCAGTTATGGAAGAGATAGAGTAGAAGGAAAGGAAGCTGGTCACAGAATCCGGACAGGTTTGCTGAACTATTCATCTTCTGACATTACATGCCTGTATGTGAGTGATTAGATGTAGTTTGAAAAGCACTTTGACTACAGCAGATAGCTGTACAGGAATGATGAAACTGGAGCACTTGTATTTTGAGGGAAGTGAGAGCTCTATGTTGGTGCTACACAGGAAACAGCAGCTCACACAAAGGTCAACAAAATCACTTCATGGAGAAGTTACATTTTGTTGCCACTCAAGAGATAGCACCTAACTGACTAGGCCTTTTCCAAGAAGGGTATGCAGTTAGTCACAGCAGCACGGTTCCCTGGAGCATAGAGAAGAAGGTTACAGGGTCCAGCAGTACAGGAAAGCATCCGTGTTTAAAATTAAACTTATTCTTAGAAAATCAATATGGGTTTAAATGACAGCATACACCATGAGGACAACCATAAGGATATGTAGGAGGCACAGGAAGGAGATTGCCTTTCCAATATTCAGTGCCCAGAAGTACAAATTCCTGAAGGCATAGGCACAGGAGAGGACAATATAACCAGAAAATAGTCCAACACAGTCCGGTGTGCAGCATGTGGTTTATTAAACTACTGTCAATTTTGAAAAGTCAGGGATCCAGCCAGAGAGTCACTCCATCGCTCCAACAATTTTAGTCATTTGTTAGTAAGATATGAAGCATCAGCCACCTATATAATAACAGTAAAATACAAAAATGTAATTAAAAAAGTTTAGAACCCAAGTGTACACGATAGAGTGATGTCATTTTCATGCACTTAGTGTGAATTTTGCACATTGTGCACCTACTGGCTTTAGTAAAGCTTTGACTCCTTGATAAGACTTCCTGGTGTCTAGATGATCCTCCTCTAATTTTCTTTCCAATCACATAGCCAATACTGAGAAAAATCTCCTTGATGAAGAGGTTATAAAAACTGTCAGTTGTCAACAGGCCTGCAAAACAAATACACACACACACACACACACACACACACACACACACACACACACACACACACACACACACACACACACACGCGCGCGCGCACACACACAAACCACACAATACGCACTCATGCTTGGATGTGCACACACATACACTCACACAAACACATACCCACAAACACGCACGCATGCACACACATAGACATGTACATACACACACACACACACACACACACACACACACACACACACACACACACACACACACACACACACACACACATGCGCACACACAAACATTCACACAAAGTTTCTCATAAAAATTGTATGGACCCTTCTTAGGCATCTAATTAGCCTTTAAAATTAATGTAGAAGCTATAATATCACATTTTCAGTTTTTTATAAAAGTAAGAGGTATACATCCATATATTTCAGCAGCTCCCTGCCATTATCTCCACATTTCTTCTCCTGTACCCCAGAGCAATGCCGATTCTCACGCCAGGCAGATCCATCCCTATGTCAGAGAATCTGGGGTTATGTGATGATTTTGAAACAGACAACTCATCTTCCATGTCACTCTTAGGAAACTGGATTGCATCTCAGACCTGGTCTACTACCATGCACCACCAGACTGAATTATAGGTAACATAAATTGAACATTTGCTTCTTAATCATAGTTTTAAGATAGCTAGTTACATTTTTTAAAGTGTCAGAAGAAACAAATGAAATATACATAGAATATTCATCTGATATCATAAAATAAGTTGTTGTTGTTGTTGTTGTGTCTTTCGGCTTTTCCCGGTTAGGGGTCACCACAGCGGAACTCCGGTCCACTAATGATTGGTAGTTGATTTTTACGTGCCGAGTTACCAGCCCTGAAGCACAACCTTCAACGAAGGTACGCCCATTCACGCATGTCTCCACGCAGAAGACACTTTAGCTGAGAATCGAACCGGACAGCGTTTGACTGTGAGGCGACAATGCTACCGCAGCACCACATGCATGCAAAATCAGGGATATGAATGTCACTCATTTCAGAAAATAGACACTTTTCCATCTTTTTTCACTGTGTGCTTATATGGAGGAGAAAGAAACTACACATTGTACACTGCTCTATTCTCCAGCACCCTAACAACTCTGGAAATTAACAGCACTGGTGAAGAGGCAAACTTTAAGCAGTGTTAGTGAAAACATCTGGAAGAGGGATACTTACATACATGCACATTAGAGGTAGTTACAAGGCTAGCTGCCACAATGGGTCATTTTAAACTTAATTTCTTTTTCAGAGGTGAGAATCAAACCCTGTGCCATGTATCTATGAGGTAAACACATTAACCATTATACCACCCCCAAACCCTGTCATGGTGGTGCCATGGAAGCTTCTTGCACTAATGAAAGTAAAATATGTCTGAAGAAACAACATCAAATTAAAAACAATGGTACCAGCAATGCTGCCAGAGGAGAAATTATATTTTAAGAACAATTAGGTATGCAAGATACTTATTTCTTTTACTGAGTGTAAACAAAATTGAGGAACTGAAATTCCTATTTGTGTACCAGTGAAGGTCTGATGCTTAGTGATAATTCAGTTTTAATATCTCTAAAATAAAAATAGAATATGAAAGTGCATTCTACCATATCCCCTGGTGATTAAAATCAATCTACTATTGTGAATTTTCACATACCATTAAATTCTCAAATAATACATTGACCAAAAGTGGCAGCACATATGTAATTTCCATTAACACAACTGCAGGACACTGATACTCCTAAAATCTGTGACACATACACATGGATATGAATGTGCTTTGTTGTACATAACAAATTCATCTTCTTTTAATCTTCGTCCTATGAGAAAACATGGTTGCATTACAGTAATAGGTACATTGAGTAGTATGAATCAGATATTTAGTGCCTAATACACAGACTAGATAACAATGTTAACAGTAGGTGTATTATTTCATACTGAACACATATATGTGCTCCTAAACATCCAGGCTAACTACAACTGGCTTGGCATTATTGTCTCAGCCACAGCCTATGAACCCAAGGTGATGTCATTGTTAGGTCATTACTGCTAACTTTCCTTCACTGGACTTACAAGTATCATAAACTGATGAGTATTGTTGCAGTATAGTATAGTATCGTACTAACATAACTCTGACTTTCAGTTCAATAACACTTGTATTTTTTTATTTTTATTGCATTTATTTATTACTAATTAGGCACATACATTCCTCCCTTACATTTTCCTGTAATTGCTCCCTTTTTAAGCAGTCAGGATAGCATCTCTTTAGTCTCAGTGTGCTGAAGATGACCTGGGTAAGCTTTTTAGGGTTGTTCTCTCCTGCACAATGCTGTGACATAAGTTTGATCATCCATCCGTTCTGTGATGAAAGCTCTGGTTTGTCATCTCCCACTGGAAATGTTCATGATTCTCCAGTCTTCTTTGGCCTAGGATCATGCTATGCATCCATCGTGAGGTATGACTTTGGTTGGTCAGCTTTATTTCCAAGGTTTGGGCAACAGCTGCCATTTGTGGTGTAATTTTGTTATCAGGTGGTTCTGCTACATCCAGTCATGTAGCAACTGGCCATCTGGTTGCTGAACAATTCTTAACTGGTTTATACTTCTTTTCTAAGTACAATACATCCCATATTGTGCGCATTTTTATGTCAAATCCTGTGACTGGACTGCCCTTGCCAAATGTATAGGTTTCTGGTTAACATACGCTGGCCTAGGTAGAACTTGTCAGTGTTGTATTACTGATGTGATGAATTTTTGATTTGTGCATTGGTTTTAATACATCTTTTTCACTAAATTCCAGCTATAACACAACTTTTTGTTTAAGAATAACATTGCTGATGTACTACTAGTACCTTACTGTGGCAGGCAAAGAAAACATTTTCTTATTTGTGTTGTAGGACTAACCACTGAGCCTTACAGCTCTCACAGTTTTCCTTAATACCTGCACAGATCTTTCAGTTAATCAGTGTGTAGCTGCATGGTGACATGCTGAGATGAAATGGTTAACCCTATTTTTACTTCATGAATACATTGAAGTCTTCTGATTTGAACTGTAGGACACTATATTAAAACTTTACTCATGCATGCTATTTTTTGAAAGCAGTGCCTTTTCAGATGACACTGTGTTTATTTTATTTACAATTTGTTTCCATTCATTCAGATTACTTAGACCTTTCTATATATGCATCCATTTTTGTCATAAACACCATGGCATTGGTATTAATTTCCATGCACATAGGGATGTTGGCTTTCAATATTTCCACATGACAGGCCTGACTGATTGTTAGCATTGCCAAGTTATTCTGCTCACGTACATGCAACATCATATAAATATTACCACAGAATAAGGGGGCAAATGTGTAACTAATCTGTAATCATCACAGATCCCCTGTTGTGGGTGGAATATAGATAATATCATATGGTTATCAATAATACATATCACTTTCTTTCCATGTAACTGCTACTTGAATTTCTTTACACCCCAGATTGAGCTACGGACTTTGTCAGTATGGACATAGCTATGTTCGGCAATAGTCAATAACAATGAAGTAAAATCATTCAATCACTTTGTACCATGTTGATAATGGTTTGATAAAACAGATCCAGTCCATGTAATGAAACATATCATGCCAATACAATAGGCAAATATGATCAAAACTGGTCATCACTTCATCCAAAGAAGGCATTTTCTTTGTCTTCCTAAAGGCACATTACAAGTCATCTGTCCGCTTCTACTCACAGCCTCATGTAGACAAGCATTCAGTGGCTGCAGTAACATCGAGCGACTTACAGCTGTAGTTTGCTAATCCTAAATATATTTTTAGTGGTGATGAATTTTTGTGCCTGGGCTTTAGCACAGACTTCAACTTACCTTGAGATTTATATAGTACATGCTTGCTTTTTATTCTGGACCTCCGTAACCATCAATCTACCTGTATGCACTATTAACCTATTTTCTTCCTACTAGAGGGAGAGAGAGTTGAGAACCAGTGAGAAATCATCCATAGGAGGCTTGGGTTTTCTATTTAAATTCTGAGCTCTTCCACTGCAGGCTGATATATGTCTCACAATGAGAGGGTCTGGTACACCTTCTTTTTGTTACCACAAAAAGAATCAGTGAACTGAGTAACTGATTTAATGATAAAATTGTTTATTTAAAAACATACTTTCTTTTCTCATATAACCCCTCCTTCCCCATGGAAGGCTGCTGCACACCTTCAGCTTGGCATGGTCAAGCATACATCCCCAGCCAATCCAATGTATTGTTTTCCTACTGTGTCAGCATTACAGCAGACCAGTCTGTGTTTGACCCCCAAGGATAGGCTGGCTAGCATCATCTACTCAGCTCCCCCAAAATCTGTCTCCTCCACTCATCCAGCACCAAGTTTCTCTAACTGATGGGGGCATCTAAGTTGTAGCCTGGTATATCTTTGTATGCCACAGAGGCAGCCTTGTACATGATGTGACATTTGGTGTTTAGAACATGGCTGCTTTTGTTCTATGGCCATATCCTTTCATTTCTTTAGGACAGTTTATAAATTATCCAGCTGTTCTTCATCATTTTCCTTGTTATTAGCTCAGCATCTTAATAGCACCGCATATTAAGAGCTCCTTGGAGTACCTGTGGCATTACCTGTTGGCATATGACAGACAAAGATGCCACTGTGACAGTCACTATGTTTTGACGAAGAGGCCTTAATGTGTATTAACTGTTACAAATTTCTTGGAAGATTCTTCCTTTTTCATTGGCATGTCTCTGCCAGGTCATTTTCTAAGAATCAAGCTCCCCCAGTCAGGGATGTAAAGGTCTTTTTCACTACATGACAGGAAATATTCTTATCGCTGGGTTAATGTTAACTTTGAAATCTGTAGATAGCTGTATTCCCTGGTTGTATTCCTTAAGAACTAGAACAATGAATGAAGCTTGTGCACTGCAATACACTGCACTGTTTTAGACATCTTCCATCACCATCCATTCAATATAGTTCACTTTCCACACTAGGTATAAAGGCATAAAAATAGAGCCAAGATCTCTTAAAGTTTAGACTTGCATCTTGTCAGATTATGCCCTTTAGTGATCCTACATCTCTAGCAAAAACTTATTTGCTATCTGCTAACATTCACACAACTTCTCATGTATGACAAGTTTGTGAATGCTTTTGATGCAATCTGCAGCTCAGCAATACAGTGCCACTGTAGTCAATTTTACTTATCCAGTCTCGGTACCATATCGTGCAAGTCTTCAAATATTAAGGGGACATTTTTATGGCACCTTCTTCTCAAGGTCTCTAGTAAAAAATTGCTCTTCATAATCTTGCATAAAAAACCTTAGTGAAATCATCTTCTTCTGTATACACTTCATCTTAGGTGTTACTCCTTCTGCTTCTGTAATAATCCTAATAATCTGGAAATCAGCCTGATTTATTGCATGCAGCTCTAATCGTAACAGACTGTAAAGTTTGTTTCTGTATCTCATGTATTTTATTTGACCTTTCCTTACTTCCTGTTCCCTCCATTTTGTATACCCACTTTGACCATTTTGTAAACATACAATATGAATAACATATGAATCATGCATTTTATCTTGTACTATTTTCTCATTTTTGCCTTTCAATTTTTATAATTTTCCACTTATCCCCTCTCTTAGCATTGTCATTTTTAAGACATTCTCTGGGATTCTCTGGGATTCAGAAATGTGGTGCCCATGACTACACTGAGCTGGCAGCCATTAACTTGCAGTGCATGATGCATCTGTAACAGCATTAAAGATTAACAAAGGCTAAAGGTTTTGTAAAAATTGAAGCTCATTTGGAAATATGCCTGTGGCCAGAGCAGGGTGTGTGATGAAGGAATGTAACTCCAGCTGTGAGTGAGGCATGCTGCAAGCATTACAGGTGTATGGGGCACGTGAACGCACCTTAACAGGTGTTAGCACATTCACACGCACATAAAAACAGCAAATTGGGAAAGGTAGGTGACATTGTGCAAAGGCCCTCATCATCATTTAAACCTATCTATATTTAAAGTTCAATCTCAGCCTTACTACAGGATATGTGCCCAAAAATAAAGATATTGGGGAAACCTATATTTTGACCAGATGATAGGATGGAAATAGGAGTATAGGACAGTATGGAAAATGAGGTAGTAAACAGAGGGAAGCACGTCAGGAAAAATACAGATTCCTAATCAGAAGGAAAAAATGGCAAATCAGGGAAAAGCTGCACAGTTGAGAGGTATGTCACGAAGGAAAGTTGGGGAAGGAAGAAAAGATAGTTGTTAAAAGGGAAAGGGGGTTAGGCTTGTGAGCAAAGGCAAACAAGCACACACAGAAGGCAAACAAGAGTGACAGAGCAGAGATGCTGACACAATGAAGGGGGGAGCATAATGGAGAAGGAAACCATACAAAAAGGGGCAGATGATGGTATTTTGGAGGACTGCACAACAAATAAGGGCAGACATATAAAAAAGGGAGAGTAACAACATGAGGGAAGTAATGATGTTACATAACTGAAACCCCTACTCGTTTGTGACCCAATGGGCACTTAAATGTCACTGTGGGCTCCCTCAAAACTGGGCCTTGGTTCAGATGGAGGAGTCAGTGTGGTGCAGGCATTTAGCTATCAATCAAACATCACCCCTCACCATGTCTGATATCTGCCTGTATGTGACAAGTTGTCACTGTCACTGCCACATGTGGGAAGAACAGCACCTACTTCTGCTGCAGAGCTGGATGGCGTGTCTCCTGCACTGGTGTTTCAGCTGGAGAAGTGACCCTAGCAGGCTGGCTCACAAATGGATAGGTGGTGGTGCCACATGGGGAGTATGGTGGTCCTTGCGAGAGTGATGGCCTCAGGTCTAGTTACTGGTGCATATAATTCTAAAAAACATGGATGAGAACAAAATAAAAAATATACCAAAAGTATATAGCAGTATGGATAGCGAGAAAGAGGATGGGAGACAGAAAAATACAAACATGCAATTAAAAAAATGCAAGTTCATATATTTTTTTCTCTTATATGGGTACTGTACTCAAAACTACAACAAACGCTCTCCCCTACATTAACAATGATGTCCCGATATACAACTGATGTTGGGAATCAAACCACATAAATCAGCACATGCCGTCTAAAAAATTTTGTGTTAACATGTTGAGCTGCTTTTACAACTCAATAAACCCTACAGTCAGTCACTGAACATTAAACACACATACTGCTAGTTCTGAACTATGGAATTTGGAACAGAATTGGCAATAAAGGACAATAGTTACAGTTGGGGACCACAAGCTATAAGCTTATGACATACTCACTGGCTGCAACATGGATAACTGTGCGGAGCTGTGACAATACTCTAACCTGTATTTTAACAAGCAAGTATACTCATTCTGATACCAGGTAAGGTCCATCCTCCTCCTGTACTGCTGTGTATTCTCTACTATTGTTTCTGTGGCTGTGGAGAGGAACAGGAATGTGTAGGATCTGTGTACCATATGCTGGCACTATGTGTGAATAGGTGACAAAACTACTTATGGTACATCTCTGGTAGTTTAGCTGTGACATCTGCCTCCTACCAACCAAGGAGGTTGGGATGTCATCGGCTGAGGTCACTGCAATGACTGCAACACTGTTTGCCTGTATACAGGATTCTGGAAGCACCTGTCACAACTCTAGCATTTCTCAGTTTTATACAGGAGGGAACCTCATAACCCTCATGAAATAAATGTCATCAGTGGTCACAGTGGAGTAAGTGGAAGAAAATCATTGTCTCCTCCATGCATCAGCACTGAGCCCTGCAAGCAGCAGTACCCTCACCCTCAACAGACATGCTTAATATCTGACAAAGGGCAGAGAAATATGACTGCCATCTCAGCCACACCCATGACTCAGTTTGCAAACTGATCCAGAATGTGGGGTGGGAGTAAGTCTGTTGCATGACTTTAATCCCTAGTGTGTAAGGAAGAATGAACCTTATGTGTAATGAATTTATTTATGTATTAAGCAGGTTAGGTAGGTACAGTGCAACTGCACTTCCATTTATAGGAGAGGTATGAATGGAGCTGGGTTTTGAAGAGTTCAAAGTTTTCAGAGATTCTTAGAGATGGAGGGATAGAATTCCATTTTTTGGCTAAGGAAAAGGATAGGAGAAACTGACCAGCGGGACAATTTGGTTTTTATACAGAGATTAGATTTTGGTGGGCAGATCTTAGAGTTCTGTGTGGGGTGTATAATGGTAAGATGTTTGTTAGTGCTGGGCATTTAGTTGATTTAAAAATAAGCATGTGAGCTGTGGTGAGTTGGAGGTAGTCTAGGTAGTTGGGAAGTTCTAACCATTGCAGCTGGTGGAGAGGTATACAGTGGTGAGTGGAGTATTTGGATGTGGTTGCAAACTTTGAGATTTTGTTGTAACAGGTTTCCAGTTTAGAAGAGATGGAGGAAGACAGGTTTGTTAGTAGGGGAGCACCATACATCAGTGAAGGTAGTAAGTAGGTAGTGGCAAGGGTCTGTCTTGTTGAAGGGGAGAGGAAGTGGGAGTTTCTGTACAGCATGCCAAGTTTCTGATGGGTTTTCTTAATATTTAGCTGAATATGGGTATCAAATTTTAGATGTTCATCAATAGTAACCCCAAGAACTGAAGCAAAAGGAACAACTTCTATAGTGGAGTTGGCATGGCTGATAATATTAAAAGAGATTTTGTTAAGGGGGAGAGATTTTGAGTGATAGAATAGTAGGATTTTTGATTTGTTGGCATTCGGAGAGAGATGATTTTGAAGCATCCAGTTCTCAGTAGTTGAGAAGGCAGTTTGAGTTTTAGTTTGGAGCTCTGGGAATTTAGAAGCAGAGCAGACCAGAGTTGAGTCATGCTGTACTATCTTAGTATTAGGAATGGCTGTAAGGAAATCATTAATGAAGATATTAAAGAGCATTGGGCCGAGTATGGATCCCTGGGGTACCCCGCTTGGGGTTGGAAGGAAGGTTGAGGTTCCAGTCTTCCATTTCACAGCCTGAGATCTATCAGAGAGGTAGCTGCTGAACCAGGTAATGGTGTTTTGTGAGAGATTAAGCTTAGAAAGGTGGGTAAGAAGGTGGGTATGGGAGGCTGTATCAAAAGCCTTGGAGGGGTCAAGGAGGACTGTGGATACAAGTTCTCCGGAGTCACAGGCATGGTTTACGATGTCTAGAAAAGACAGAAGAGCAGTTATTGTGCTATGGCCAGGATGGAACCCATGTTGTGTTGGGGTGAGGAGTTGGTTATTTGTAAGGAAAGGCATGAACTGGAGGTGGATGCATTTCTCAAGAATTTTTTAAATAGGGGAGAGAATTGCTATGGGTCGGAAGTTGGAGATGTTATTATTTTGCCTCCTTTATGGAGGGGTAGGATAAAGGCTGCATGCCACAGTTTTGGGACATATGATTCATGTATGGATCTATTGATGAGTGTAATAATGGGGTGGTGATGCTGTCTGCTGCAAATTTTAGAAGGAGTGAGGGGATGTGTTGTCAGGGGCATTGGAGCATGGCTTAAGTTTAGAGAGAAGTCTTTTTATATATGAGGTGGGGATGGGTATGAGGTGAAATATAGGAGGAGAGTTTAGGATGGAAGGTTGGGAAGAGGATTTGAGTTGGGGGAGGAGTTGTTAGGAAAGATTTTGGTGATTTCTGCTATGGAGTTAGTAAAGAAGGAGTTGAACAGAGTAGCTATTTCTGGGTCAGATTTACTAGTATCAGGGCAAGGGTTGTTTTTGGTGCCTGGGTTGAGGAGAGAGTTGATGGATTTCCTGAATTGTTTTGGGGGTTCATGGAATGAGTAGACTGGAGTTTAGTATGAGTTTTTTTTTTCCTATATAATATGTTTTTTTTTAGGGATTTGTTTGTTTTGTTTTAGGGTGTCAGGGTGCTTATTGTGATGGTAAAGTTTCCAGGTCTTGTCCCTTTGCTGCATGAGTGTTTTGGTATCTTTAGTAAGCCAGGGGGCGGAATTGGTTTTTATATGTTTTGTTCTTGGAGGGGCTTGGGAGTTCAGGGTATCTAAGAAGGCTGAGTTGAAGAATTCAACAGCGTTGTCTAGAGGAAGAGTTTTTAGATTTTCCCAATTCATTAGTTTGAGAGAATTGGAGAAAGTTGTGATGTTAAAGTTTGTGGGATTCCGAGTAAGGATATATTGGTGTAGGTGAGGAGAGGAGGGGGTTGCTCTATGGATGAAGGCAGGCAAGTGATCACTAATGGAATCTGGTAAGGTGCCAATATGGGAGATTTTATTTGGGTGGGAGACAATGATCCTGTCCAGTATGGAGCCTGGGAGGATATTTTTGTTGGGTCTGGTAATGGCATTTGTAAATTGAGTGAAATTAAATAGATTGATTGATATGGTGGGATTATTGTCAATAATTTTGTTCCAGTCAATGTTTACGTCTCCTAGGATGAAAGTCTCAAACTTGATATTAGTTGAGGCCCATAGAAGGATTTCCTCAAGCATATTTGTATTGTTTCCAGGGGGGATATAGAGGGCTATGACACAGATGCTTTATGGCTATTTAGTTTGAGAATTCCTATGACTAGTTCAGTGTTGTTGAATTGAGGAATAAGATTTTGGTAGGGAGTGATGGAGAGTAGGCTAGAATAGATTAAGGCCACTCCTCCTCCCTTCTTTTTTAGGCGGTCATGTCTAAGAGGTTGAAACCCAGGGGGTAGGATTTCAGAGTCAGAAATATTGGGTTTTAGCCATGTCTCAGAGACAGCTACTATGTCAGGTAGGGTATGGTATAGCCAAGCGTGGAAGTGGGCTATTTTGTTTTTTAGACTCTGGACATTGATGGTCAGGAGTATGAGATATTTTGGGTTGGTAATATGGGTGGTAATAGGGGGAGCTGGATTGTTGCTGGTACTAGGTCCTTGGTTGGGATGTATGTCACTTGCTAAGCATAGGCAGTTAAAAGGGAATGAGAGCAGGGGTTTGGGTTTACTCCTACTGTTTTGTGGGAGGTATAATAATGCTTTAGGAATATGACGTTTCATTGAGGTGGGTAGAGGTTTTAGTTTGAAGCAGAGAAGTGGGTTTGGTTGAACTAGGGAGGGTGATATAGTGTGAAAGTGAGATGGGGTAGACTGATGATGGGTGTTGAGGGTGATGGTAGGGTGAAGAGGAAATAGGAAAGAAGGGGTAGTTCATAAGAGGACTAAGAGGCAGCATGGTATAGAGGAATTAGAAGTAGTAGGCAGAGGGAGGGGATGAGAAGGGTTTGAGAAGGCATGGTGTGGTGTAGGTATAAATGAATAGTTGTGTGGAGGGTATTGAGGAAGTAATTGGATGTAGGGGGACTATGAGAGTGTAAGAGGGAGGTGTTTAGAAGTGAGTAAAGCGCTAGAAGGTTTGGGATGGGGAGGGGCTGAGAAAGTATTGGAGGATGGGAGGGGAGGGGATAGTGAGGAGATGTGAGTGGATTGGGAGAGATGAAGGGGAGGGGACTTTTGGCTAGGATAAGTGTAGGAGCACTGGGGGTGGGTGGGAACTGGGGGTAGGGTAGGGGAGCAGAGTGAGCCCGCAGGGTGAACGGAGCGGGTAGAGCTGAGAGAAGAGATGGCCCAGAGAAAACAATCAGTGAACAGAAGCTGGAATATAGGTAAAGGCAGGGAGAGGGTTATATATTTGTAATGACTGGACTAGGGGAAAAATGTTAAAGAATACTTTATTTCATCAGATCAAGCCTTGATAAGTGAAAGTTAATTCTACAGACTCTCAAGTGAGGGACAGAGAGAAAAGTGAGCAGTATATACTTTGTAGGGCTGTGCAAATGTGTTTTGCAGAATTTTCCAGGGTTGTATGCTGCTACCAAGTGGTGAAGGAGGAAGTTGGTACCCTAAATTAAAAGGAATTTTACAGCTATGTCTAAATTAATCTAAGAAGTTTACAAGGAAGTGGTCATGGAGTAGCATGTAAACCTGGGAGGGGGGCAGCGGACTGCGGCAGGCTGCTATCATGCACAGCGAGGTAGAATGCTGGGCAAGATTATAAATTGCCAGCAGCAATTCTCAATATAGCTACATACACTGATGTTCCTTTGTAGGAGGGAAACTAAGCCCTTTAGTTAGGTTGGAGTTGATTGAGCCTGGGGGCAGCTTATCCAAGGATGTCTTCACTCAGATGGGAGGGAATTCCTGTACAAAAAGCAGGTAGAGGTAGCACCCAAGGGAGCAAGCTATAAAGAGAGAAGAGAAATAAATAAATAAACTGCAATTAAGGGGAAATAGAAGGGGTTTGCAAAGAGGCTAGGCAGGAAAAAGGAGAGTTTGGAGTGGGAGAGGTAGTACGAGCATGTACTGTGGAAAGATAATGTAAAGAAGGAGGATAGAAAGGTGTATGAAGGGGGAGAGACAAGAGTAGCACAGAAATAGAAGAAAAAATAAAAATGGAGGGTGACCACTAATGTAAATTAGGTAGTTCTATAGGTAAAAGCAATACCCCAAGTAAGCCCGAAAAATACATCATTAGCAGACACACTTCACTAAATGCTAAACAAATACAGTCTTACATTTGACAAAGAACAGTATATTTAATTAGCAGGGGGTGTGGGGAGTGCAGGGGGGCTACTCCCTTGCATAAATGTAAAAAAATAGTTTTTATTTATTTTTTTATTGAAGTTTTGAACTTTCAAAACTTCATTGTTATGGTCTTGACCATATGAAGTTCAAAGTTTTGAAAGATCAAGCTTCCAAAGTAGATCTCTCTCTCTCTCTCTTATATATATGTATATATATGTATATACTTATATATATATATATATATATATATATATATATATATATATATATATATATATAAGATGTGTGTGTATGTATGCATATAAATATATTTAATATACATGTATATATATTTATCCTGTATATGATTTACTTTCATACCTCTCAACTGTCCAGATTTTTGCCTCATATTTTTGGATTGTTCCTTATAAAATCTGTGTATTTCTGGCAAATCAGTGAGGGATGAATTCACTAAATAATGACAGCGATTCAAGTTTCATATTTCATATCCTTCAGGAAATGTATGGTCACATAAACTTTTATTCTAGCAACTTTCTAAGTTTACAAAAGCAATGCTTAAAATTTGTCCCTATTTTTGGACATTTGTCCCCCCATTATTTTTGGCTTTGTCCAGATTTTTTGAGCTAAGAGATTGAGAGGTATGTTTACCTACAAATGTTCAACTAACACACTCATCTACATCCTCAAGGTAAACCACTTTATGTCGAAAACTGAAACTTTGACTACCTAGTATACATGCACTGTGGAAGTGCATGTAACTTTAAAACAGTCCCCCTGCACATCCTGCTAATTATATATACTAACTCTGAGAATGCACATTCCCCAGGGAAAGGGAATATTCCCTTACCCAGGGATTGCTGATCTTGCACTGCAGTGTCAGCAATCCATCTACCTGGTATCGTAACCCCTGAATGGGAGGTGGGATGGCAGTTGGACAACTTCTAATAGAGATGGAGCTCTCCTGTCCTCTATTAGAGGCAGTGTAATATCCAGACAGTCCCACAGTATAGCTGTCTAAATCCCAGAGAAGAGCTGCAATGTGCCCCTAGGTTTTTTCATTAGTATATCACAGGAAGGTACTGTGATATATGTATTTATTTCATTTTCCAAGCACTCATTGACCTTTTGACTAACAATATGTATGTTTTGAGTAACTTAGCAAAATCAGGGAGACATCACCCAAGGGCTCCTGCTCACAGTAAGATATTTACCCACCCTGTTGGACAGTAGATATTTACCCAACCTGTTGGGCAACACTGTCATATTACATTAGCAATGGGTGCATTTTCAAGGTGGTGGATAGACCTACAGTAAGATTTATGATTTGTTGTGTTCATAGGTGAATCACCATCAGATGACACCACTGCAGAATTGTCACCTCCGGATGATGAAGGATCATCTATCTGACTCTGCTGATGCTGGTGATGTAGTGACATGGTTAAGGAGTACTGTGGGTGTGTTTTACACAGGAAATGTGACCACTGGACCCATATTCAGCCCACAGATGCAACAACTTTTTCTAATTATCCTTTAATGCATTCAACTTTGAAAAAAAAATTGAAGTTGAATAGCATCTTATATAACTGTTCCACTAATGTTTTCTCTAATGGGTGCTTTCCTCTTGCTTTTATTAACCAGTCATCTATCTCAGTCCTAAACAACTTAAATCTTCTGTTCTTTACTTTTCCTTTTAACTTTTCGTAGTCAGCCCAGAAACTGAATTATACATCTCTTTTAGACCAGTGTCTGTCCATGGTACAACCTCCTGTTCACTAATCATCTTGAGCCAATACTTTAATCCAGCTTTCTTCTTGCTCCACTTCCAAATTTCTCTATTGCTTATTTTGTTTTCCCAGATCCACTGGCATTATTAGCGCTAGCTATTTTCTACAGATTTTATTCCAAACTATTTCCTGACTAGTAAACCAATACACCTAAATACTTAGAGCCTTATTTGACCTTTTACTGGTCTATGCCACTTCTCAGCTACATATCATTTCAATACTCCTCCAATGATCTATCAATATTCTTTTACAGCATGAATTTCATACAGAAACATATTTTCTTTTGAATATCCCAGAAATAAAAAATCCCAATGTGGGATTCCTAGACTTCTCATTAGTTTTGGAAACATCTGTCATTCCTACCTAACTCAAGGATGTTCCTCAAACCAACCAGACTCTACCATACATTTTCTAAACAACGTATAAGACTCTTTGGAGGCCAACACAAAACTACTTGGCCAGTATACAAAATCTGAAGCAAATTAAACATATTAAATGCTTCAGTTATCTGTTCACTTGTATGAAATGGCTCTACACTTAATCTCCATCTGAGAAAAAGTCCTCTAAACTTTTCTTTCAACTCTCTTTGTCCAGAGTACCAGACAAACATACCTCTAAATATTTCAATGTATTCCCTCCCAATTAAATCCATCATCTCCTTTTAGCTCCCTAGGAGGTACTACAGTTATCATAATAGATGTATTTTTTTGTTTTATTAGTCTTATAACCTGAAACTTTATCCAAGATATTAAAACTAAACTCATTCAAATCTTTTTATAGATCTGCCAAATTTACTAAGACATGATCTACAAACAATGATATTTTTATGTGTAGGATCTTCCATAAATAGCCCTGAAGTATGAGTTGCCTAATAATGATTGTCAGTAGTTCTAGACAGATTGAAAGAACAAAATGGTAATAGTACCCTTGATAGGGAACCTTTACTGATATTTTGAATTTTGAAGAATCTCCCATAAATTTCACTTAATAATCTTCAAAATTCTTTCTCAAAATCCATCATCTTTAGAATTTCAAATAAAAGCCACAATTCTACCCTATCAAAAGTCCTCTCAACATCTAAACTTCAAATAAAGCTTTCTTCCTCATTTAGGCATACTCAATGAGCATTCATGTTTTAAGGATGTTACTGAGCATCTGCTGTGCCCCTCACACACAAACAGACAGTGATCTATATGTATCAGTCCATGATATCCTTCACAGCTCCTTAGCCCATACAGCCATAAATACTTTGCAAGCATGGTCCTGAACAGAAAATGATCAGCAGGAGGATGGCAGGACAAAAAACATTCCATCCTTATGTTTGAGTGAACTATTATATTCTTTCAAAGATGGCTGTATTACAGCTTTCTGCAACACTCTGTTCATTAACTGAACCCACTCTGGTAACATATGCTCTTCATCAAGTTTCCACACTTCTATTGCTTGGGTTTCACGCACTGATTTAAGTTATTCTGCTGTTATGGGATTTAAAAGCCACAACAGAAAGGAGTCACAGGATGAACATGTGCAAACACTACAACAGAGATGTGAGGATATAGCTGTCCCCAGCATTAAAAGGACTGACCTCACTTCCTTGTTATTCGTGAAAAATGAAAAATAAAAACACAAACCATTTAATATTAAGCAACAGTAATAAACAGTTGAAAACATCATCTGTTTATTCCTCTTCTATAAAGGTATTTCAATTTATTTGGACTTTGTTTTATTAATGCTCTTTGTATTTCTTATTTTAGTTTGGATTGTGAAAATGACTTGTCTTATATCAGGCTGGCTTTTAGGTGTAAGGTTTATTACTATGTATGTATCATATGATTTGCCTGTTATGGGATTCGTCAACTTCTGATATGTTATTTTCCTTTCTAATTTCAGACTGATATAATTTCTGGTAATATCTCTGAAAGCTCCACAAAATCATACTTGTAAGTTGATATATTTGGCTAAAACCCCATATACTTGACTCTGAAGTATCACTCCATAGGTATAATATCATCAGGGCTGATAGAACTGAAAAAAGAGGTGGTGGAGTAGCTTTACTATACCCTGATTATCTTGAAATCCTACGATACAATAAACCTATTCCCAAATTCTATAATGCTGAGCTTCTCAACTTCCATCTTAGATTAAATAACCATAAGCAACTATGTATTATAATACTCTATATTCCCTCTGGTAATAATGCTACAGCCCTAGAAAACATCCTAAACTGGATCTCACATACCATTTCTAATGAAAAGATAATCATAGGTGATCTTAATTTTGACTGGCATATTATTTCCACAAAATATCTGTCAACTAGCCTAAATCCATTTGGATTGATTCAGCTCATTTCCTCCCGCACACGTTATAACCATCCCCAAAACAGTGGCTCGATTCTTGATTGGATATTGATGTCGGATTCTACTAAATATTTCTCCAGTGGCACCCTCTCTGATTTCCTCAGTGATCACCTCTCTGTATATGTAAACAGACTCACTACCTAACATGTCAAACAACAATTACTTAGAGCTTCCTGTGACCTCACCTATTTTAACCCTGATACATTTAACAGAATTCTGAGCTCCTAACCCTACCACAGCATGGTTTTATACCTGCTCCTAGCACTACCTAGGTTTAACTTTCAGCGATAATATTAACAAAGCCAGAGATGAAGGCAAACTTGTTTCCTCTTGATCTGCTAAAGCTTTTGATCTAGTTTCTCACCAAAACTCCTCTACCAACTGTCTTTCCTCAGGCTATCACAACCCACACTACTATGTTTTAACAAGTAGTTAACTGATAGATACCAGTCTGTAAATGGCTTTTAACTTTTTCTACCTTCCTGCCTTCCTGTCAATACTGCTGTGCCACAAGGCTCCTTTCTTGGTCCTCTAATCTTTAATATATTCACTATTTACATAAATCCTCTCAGCAAGCTTCCCTCATACAACACGTGGTTCCCTATCAGTTCAGCAAAAAATTAGTTCAGTGAATGGCATTTTCAATGCATTTGCATTGAACATACCGTTTGTTGAACTGTTCATACTGAGATCACGGTACAGTGAGGATTGGGAAGTTTACCATTTCCTCACTGTAGTGTAATCTCAGAGCTGGCATATATAATTAGCAGGGGTGATGGGTGGAATTCGATGAAAGGCATTTCCAATGAAATGCTGTTCATTAAAGTTTCACTTCAATGAAGTGATCTTCTTCTTCTTTCGGCTTTTTCCTGGTTAGGGGTCGCCACAGTGGAACAACAGTCTGCAGAACAATTGGCAGTGGCATTTTGCAGTGTTGAGTTGTCAGCCCAGTGCCCAACCTTCAACAGAAGGCACATACACACACACACACACTCACACCTAGATCCAATTTAGAGTGTCCAATCCACCTACAGCATGTCTTTGGGATGTGGAAGGAAACGGGAGCAGCTGGAGGAAATCCATGTGACCGCAGGGAGGACATGCAGACTCTGCACAGAAGGCACCCTAGCTGAGAATCAAACCAGAGATCCTCTTGTTGTGAGGCAGCAATGCTAACTGCAGCTCCCCCACTTCAATGAAATGATATAGACCCCATTACGCTTATGATTCTACTCTAATATGCATTTCTGGCAACCTAATAGCTCTTCAGAGTATTACTTTTAACTGTTGAAATTTGGCTACAGGATAATCATCTTCTACTAAACCCCCCCCAAATGTTTTTTCCCCAAAATATCATTTCCATGAAAAAAACTTTATAATTTCTTCCTTAAATAATACCATGATTAAAGTTAACACATACACAAAATTGTTCCGCATGACAATCAATGACAACCTTAAATTTGATTTACATATCCACAACAGCATGAAGAAAAACCATCAAAAACTAGGCACCCTATGTAGAGTGATGAAATTCCTTACAGACTCTACCAAGGTAACTTTAGCTACCACTTACCTTGTATCATCTCTCTTATATGGACGCCCTATCATGACCAACCTACAAGCCTCACTTAATTCAAATTTGAACAGTGCTATAACAAATTTGCTAGATTCCCTTGCAACAAATCTTACTAGACCCACCACTGTTCAGCACAAAAAACACTAAACTGGCTCAAGCTTCCTCGCCACCTATCTTATTCTCATCTCACCTTAACTCACAAAATCATCCATACCCCATTTCTTTGCCCAGCAATTAGACGCCCATGCTTATACTATCTTCCAAATTATCCCCTTTCGTCAAATAATAAACTGCTTACAATCCTGAAACCACAAAGGGGTGCTGGGATCCATCTTTAGTCCAATAGTGTAGCTATAACCTGGAATAAAATTCCCATATCAATCAGATCTATCACACGTCTTCATCTTTTCAAAACATTACTAAAAGACTTTCTATCTGCCACCTGGCTTTGTCCCCTGCTTGTCTTCAGGGACATAGCTCTCTAACACCTTTTATCACATTTCTTATACCTCTCTTTAGAGCACTAAATCACTTAACATGCTTAGCCTCTTCTAATACCTCACTTTATTGTACTTCTTAAACTGCTATACCTACGTCTAATTAGCACAGCCAAATTATTGTTCCATCACTAATTCACTATTAACTCTCAGACTTGCTTATCTCCTTTAATATCTCGCTCTCTTGTATTTTTTTAAATTACTCCTACCTATCTTATATACCACTCCTCTGTTTGTAAAGTCTCAGTACAAGGCTTGTAAATTTGTTTGTGAATATCAATACAAATTTTATTATACTGACTATTATGTTATGTATTCACTGAAACTGCACTATAAAATTTGTTCCTGTAAATATTGATTGCATTAAATATGATAACTTAGAACTTTTCTCCCTGGACCTCTACTGAAACAGGAGATCTGTGCTCAGTCAGACTTTTCCCCGTAAACAAATGTTATTAACTAAATAAATAGATAGTTCTCTCATCTATTTATCTCTTATCATATAAATCATGCTCTCCACCTTCTGTGCCCTTAATTTAGGTGTTAACATTTTCAAACCTTTAATGAATGTTAAACATTCATCACTCTATATAATACTTTTGGAAATGCTCAATATAATCCTCTAATTCTTGATTTAACTTACTAAGACTAATCATTTTTCTCAACTCTCCAGTGGAAACCCCCCTCACCCCTCCTTTGCCACCCTCACTGCTCTATATGTTACCTGTCCATCTCAGTTTGCCTTATTTCTCTTGATTTCACCCACTGTACCTCTTTAAACTCCCATTTTAATTCTTCTCATCCTTCCATGGTTAGTGCTTCCTGGGCTTGTAGCTTCTTCTCCATTCACTCCATATTCCGTCTCCTGAATATTCTCTCCACAACATCCAACATATAAATTGGAAATCCCAATGTCTTTCAAAATGTTCATAAAGTCATCCTCAAGAACTACAAGGAAATAGTTGGGCAAAATCAGGGATCCTAAATGTTGCTTTCTAACTAAATTTGAATGCTTTGTCTTAATATACACTCAATCTCACCTTGACCAGGCCAAATATCATGGTACATATTAGGTATGATCATCTACCACTGACAAAACCCAGAGAACTGTAAAAGTATCATTAGTTGAGATACTTTACTTCACAGAGTTTTCTTGGTCCAATATTCACATCTAAATTAGAGGTTATCATATTCCCATCTCCTATAAGTAGTGTTACACTTATTGAAATTCTATTAGTTTAACCATAATCACTCTTATGTCAGCTTTATCAACCTTAATTAGGACACACACCGAAACTAGCATGACATACATATTATCCCCTCCTCCTTCCACCCCTGCACACCTCCCCTGAGTGTCCTCTAAAGCTTCCATTAATTGCAAAGCACAGTTTTGACAATAATATAATGATTCCTCTCCCATGGGCCCCATGCAGCTTGCCAATGCCACAAACTTATAGAATTATGTCAATAACCTGGAAGGATCTGTCTGGCTCAAATGTAATTCTTGAGATGGGATAACGCCATATTGCCTTACTAAGGTCATAATTATTTTCCTCTTAACAGGATTAGATGTGCCACACATATTCTCTGGCACCAACATTGCTGAGAATTGTATCTTAATTTCTCTTTTTAATCACCTTTTACATCATTGCAAGTAATAAAAGCATATGTGACCTTCTCTCCCTCATCCCCTGTCACTTCTAAACAAGCAAATCCCATTGCATCCAGTATTCTCCTCCATTCCTTCTCGCATTTACTACAACAAGAAGTAATAATGCTACCACAGCAACTAACGCATACACAAGTTCTTACCACCTATAAGATTGTCCAGCATCCATCTGCCTGTTCAGCACTAAAAACATTCCACACATATATGTTCCCAGTTGGTCACTGTGATCTAGTGACCAAAAACTCCTGTCTGTCTACAGTCCTAGCAAATCTGCTGGGCATTGTCTGTAGTCATACAAAGTTGTTAAGTTCTGGAACTCCTTACCTGTATCCATCAGATCTATACCATCCCTCCCATCTTTCAAAACAACTCTGAAAGACTTTCTAGCTAAAATCTGTCTCTTTTCTTACTCAAAACCAGAATAAATTATATCCCTAAATGTGAACAAGTACCTTTCCATTCCTTATACCTCCTTAATCTCCATTCTTCACTTACTTTCTTACTGCTAGGAAATTCTCTTCCCTGACTTTCTCTCTACGTATACAAGTCTGTTTTTCACTTACTTCATTTAGCAATTCCTGTTTGTATTTGACTAACTTACCTTTAATTTCTCTATAAAATGTCTAAAATGTTTCTAAATATTAAATGATTGTCATATACTTTGTATCGATTCTTAACCAATATTTTTATATTATGTCTTATTTGTTAGAATTATTTAAACTGCAGATGTTTTTTCTTTATTTTTGAAGATTGTTAAAATTATTGTTCTTAAAATGTTTTGTAATAATTTGGAGCTTTTCTCCCTGGATCTCTGCTGAAAATGCGGTTCTACCCAGTCAGACTTTTCTGGTAATCAAATGTTAATAAATAAATAAATAAATGTATTTGTTTCTAGTACTGTTTACTGTTTATCACACAGACATTCAAAGACGACCATATACAAATCTTTAAAAGCATATCTACAAAAACATTCTTATTAAACTTCTTCTTCTTCTTCTTCTTCTTTCGGTTGCTCCCGTTAGGGGTCGCCACAGCAGATCAACTGTTTCCATTTCTTCCTGTCCTCTGCATCTTGCTGTGTCACACCAACCACCTGCATGTCCTCTCTCACCACATCCATAAACCTTATCTTAGGCCTCCCTATTTTCATGTTACCTGGCAGCTTCATCCTTGGCATCTTTTTCCCAATATACTCTGCATCCCTCCTCAGCACATGTCCAAACCAACGTAATCTTGACTCTTTGGCTTTCTCTCCAAACCTTCCAACCTGGGCTGATCCTCTTAATATACTTATTCCTAATCCTGTCCCTCCTTGTCACACCCAGTGCAAATCTTAACATCTTCAACTCTGCCACGTCAAGCTCTGACTCCTGCCTTTTTGTCAATGCCACTGTCTCCAACCCATATAACATAGCTGGTCTCACTACCCTCTTGTAGACCTTCCCTTTCACTTTTACTGGTACTCGTCTGTCACAAATCACTCCTGACACTCTTCTCCACCCACTCCATCCTGCCTGTACTCTCTTCTTCACCTCTCTTCCACACTCACCATTACTCTGAACTGTTGATCCCAAGTACTTAAACTCATCTACCTTCGCCACCTCTACTCCCTGCATCCTCACCATTCCTCTATCCTCCCTCTCATTCACACACATATATTCTGTCTTAGTCCTGCTGACCTTCATTCCTCTTCTCTCTAGAGCATATCTCCACCTCTCCAGGGTCTCCTCCACCTGTTGCCTACTCTCACTACAGATCACAATGTCATCTGCAAACGTCATAGTCCACGGGGACTCCTGTCTGATCTCGGCTGTCAATCTGTCCATCACCATTGCAAATAAGAAAACATTCTTATTAAACTATTTACACGAATTTCCCTTCCAATGACAAATTCAGAGCTCTAAACTTAGCTGCACAGTCTTTTTTCCACAAGCAGTTCTAATTAAGTGTCCTCAAGCATCTATAATCTTGGCTTCCTCATGAATAATTTAATCAATTATTTTGTCTTACTTGCCTTCCCAATCCCTTCTGTTTAAAATGTAAAGAAAAGTTAACCAGGCACATAATAATTAATTTATATAACATCTCTTTAACACTAACTAATCAAGTATTACTATCTATGATGTAAAACAATGAAGCGACAGAACCATCATTCCACCTATGTCTTATAATTTTCTCATTAGCAAACAGTCAGGAGAAAAATAACACTTGGGCATGACAGCTAAGCATAAGTTCAATGCTATCCATACGTCTGAACCTCTTAGAGCAAGAAATCTGGACAAAACCTAAAATAACGGGGAGACAAAAGCCCCAAAATAGGGACAGATTTTAAATATTGCTCTAATAAACTTAGAAATTTTCTAGCATAACAAGATTTGTGTTAGCATGCATTTTCTAAGGAACTGAAGTCTGAAACTCATATGCATGTTATTATTTAGTGAATGCAATCCTCAGTGATTTGCCCAAAAAAAAAAAAAAAACAAATTTTATGAGGAATAGACTAAAATTATGAGGCAAAAATGGTATGGACTCCTACCATTAAGTTATTCTAGAAGCAGGTTTTGAGATTATGCCATCAAAACACTTTCATTGCAAATAAAAATAAATCTGAAAGGAGATCCTAAATAACATTACATTGTTTAAAAAATATGTCCAATTGCTGTTCTATATCCTCTCAAATTCATCTTATGTGGGTTCAGGAAAATCTTTTGGTTTACAATAGGAAGTAATAATGTTGAATTCATAGAAAGTACATTGTACATTCTATCCATGACAATCCTCTTCAGCACACATCTTTGTAGAGTTGAGCTAAATTAAATGACTTCCTCCAAAAATAAACACTGATATAAGGCAAAGTACATAAAATACAATGTATGCTCTGTATTTGTAATCAATATTTCCCCTTTTTTCATTTCACTAGGTGCTTCAGTATCCTATCAAGCTTGAGAATGTCTCACTCATTAATTATAAGTTATTCTAATACACAGTCCATAAACCTTGTCACAAACAATACTCTCATTCTCATACTGAAAGAAATTACTACTCTTTTGTGTTGTAAATTCTCCATCCTTTCTATCTATGAAGTCTATATACATACATACATATATATATATATATATATATATATATATATATATATATATATGTGTGTGTGTGTGTGTGTATGTGTGTGTATATATATATATATATATATATATATATATATATATATATATAGGTTCATAGGTAGGTACTAGGCTATCGGCTCTAGGGCCCATACAAGCCTAGCCAAAAAATGTACCCTGGCTTTCGCCACCCAAGAAAATTATTTTCCTGTGCCCCTGTTGAGCAGAGCCACAGAAGTGATCCCCAGGGTGAATTTCCCATTTCCCATCCAATCATCAAGATTTTTCTTGAAGAGTGCTAATGAGGAGCTCTGTTTGACATAGATAGGTAGTCTGTTCCAGAGTATGGGAAGTCTCTGGGACAGGAATGTATCCCTCCAGCATGTTCTGTTTATTGTGGTGACAAGGTTTAGGTCCCTAGAGCATGTAGCTCGGAGGGATTGGGATTTCTTTAAGTGGAGCATGTCCAACAGCTCTGGGTTTGACATAGCTTTGTATGTTAGGCAGAGATCGCCCCTGATTAGGTGATATGCGATGGAGTAAAGCTGTAGTTTTTTGAGACGGTCTGCATAGGGCATCTGTTTGAGGCCCGTAATCCCCTTTGTGAGGTATTTCTGTGGTCTTTCCAGTTGTTGTAGATGTCTTGTGAGGTACATACCAAAAGGGGCATTGTACTCTATAATGGGTCTAATGAGTGATGAGTAGAGGGAACAATGACCTCTTTTTTTCTGGATGAGAATCCTTTTGTGATGAGATGAGCCACGTAGAAGGATTTCCTGACCACTGTGGCGATGTGATTATCAAAGGAGAGACTACTGTCCACCTGTGTCCCAAGGTCTCTTATCACATTTTCGGCATTAAGTAGACTACCAGCTATGTGGTAGTTCATGGGTACAGAGTTTTTACCAAAGGGGATGACAATGCACTTTTTGGCATTGAGCTTCAGGCCATGGCTTTGACACCAGGTATCTGTCTCAGTGAGGCCCTTTTGTAGTTTGTCCACATCGTTAGGAGTTTTGATTATGGCTCCTAGTTTGCAGTCATCTGCAAACTTTGTTAGCCAAAGACCTTCTGTGCTGGCCCGCACTTCAGAGAAGTAGATACCAAACAGGAGAGGACCCAGGACTGTACCCTGTGGTACTCCACTTGTCGCTGGTCTGATGCCGGATTTGGAATCCGCTACTTTCACAGTGTGGGTTCTGTCCGTGAGCCACTTGGCAACCCATCTTGTGACATAGGGATTTATACCTAGTTTAGTGAGCTTATCTATAATTCCAGAGTGGGGGATGGTGTCGAAAGCCTTGGTGAGATCTAGATAAGCTATGTGAACCATTTTACCCTCATCTATGGCTTTGGTGACTGCTTCAAAGAAGTCAATCAGGTTTAGGAGACATGATCTGCCTTTTACAAATCCAAACTGGGTAGGGTCCAGAGTTTGGAGATTACCAATGTCTTTGTTTATGAGTTTCACAATGATACATTCCATGGCCTTGCAGACCAGGCTTGTCAGGCTAATGGGGCTGTAGTTCCTGGGGTCCGTAGTAGCTCCCCCTTTGTGGAGTGGGATAACCTTCTCGGTGCGCCATTCAGTGGGTACAAAGCCTGAGGTGAGGCTATGACTGAACATGGTACTTAGGTAGGGTGCCAGTTCATTCTGTAGTTCGTGTAGAACGCAGCCTGGGATATTGTCAGGTCCCATGGATGCTGTGTTCTTGGCTTTGGAGAATGTGTTTTTTACCTGTGCAGCCATGATTATTGGAACTTTGCATTCTTCCGGTATAGAGATGGACCCTCTAGGGGGTGAGAGGGGGGGTAAAGTTAGCACTGAACTTATCTGCTAGGATGTTGGCAATATCAGTTGGTTCTGTATATTTAGTGCCATTGTGCTGTAACTCAGAGCAGGTCTGAGTGTTCCCATTTAGATTCTTGACATAGCTATAGAATGCTTTGTGGTTGCTTTAGAGTCAGTGGCAATTTTGTTTTTGTAACTAGCTTTGGAGGATTTTATGAGGGATCTCAACTTCTTACTGAGGTTGACCAGGGAGTTCCTCCAGTCATGGGATTTTACTCTTTTTTGCAACAGTTTCTTTCTTCTGTTGTAGAGTTTGTTTATGGCAGAGGACCACCAGATTGGCTTCCTTTTTTTGGAGGATAACATCTTGGTTCTATTAGGGATAGCATGATCCATGCACTCGTGTAAGTGCTTATAAAGTGCATTTGTGTAGGATTCGGCAATCATACCTCTATTGTCCGTCTGCATGGGTGTCATGAAGTTTGCCACTTCTGTCTTAAGAAGTGTGAAGTTGGCTTTCTGTCTGGATGTCTAGGCTGATTAGCTTGTGGTCGGATCTGACCAACGAGGAATTGACATCTAGTGTGGAACACCGGTTTGCCATGTTGGTAATGATCAGGTCTAGGATATTGCTGCCCCTGGTGGGGGTGTGAATAAGTTGATCCAAGGCATTGGAATTTATGAATTCTAGAAAACGGTGAGCAAAAGCGTTGGTACATGAGTAGTTTTCCCAG